>NW_021319121.1:563469-571397 GCF_001605985.2 Dendrobium catenatum | reverse complement strand
ATTCCTAGCTTTCCCAATAAAGTGTGGAAAAAATTTTACTTTTTTTTTCATTCATTTATCTTTCAAAATATTTAGAGAGAGAGAGAGATATATATGTCGAGCCGCACGTAAGTCTTTACATGCAGATTGACTAGGTGTAGGATCACTAAGATAATTGGGTAATAATTATGATTATATATATTTTATGTTCTTCGAGTACAAATCGTCATACTACGGGAAACAACATTGGCCATTCCTGCTGATGATTCTATGGTGTGGAAAAGGATTTGTCAAATCAAATGGGAGGTTGGACAATTTATTCAATGGGGTGTGGCCGGTCAGAGGTGATGTTTTCTTTTGACAAGGCCATTGAATCGGTCCTTATTCTATTGATAGATTTCTTAACAGTCACACTCTGGACAATATCAAAGTTAAAAGTTTTATTGAGGATGGACATTCTTGTGTGAATAAATTTTTGGATGTTATTCCTTCAGTGTTAGTTGACATTATTAAGGATATTCCTTTACATCTGCATGTTGAAGATAAGATTCGTTTCTAGTTTTCTTCTGGTGACATTGTTTTAAAAAAGGTGTGGAATATTTTTAGAGTAATTTATGAAAAATTCTTGATTTTTTCTGCTTTTTGACATAAGAACATTCATTTATCTTATTCGATTCTTGTTGGGCGTTGTCTTAATGATTTTCTTCCTATTGATAAGTTATTGATGAGAAAAGGTTTTCATGGTCCCTCCAAATGTCAATGCTGCTCTAATGTCAAAACTATCAATTATATTTTTGTTAATGGACATATTGCCCAAAAAGTCTGCATTTATTTTTTTTGAGTTGGCTAACAAGGGTGAATTTAATTGCAATGGTAATGTTTTCTCTATTCTTCATTATTAGTGTACTCTGATCCCATCAAAGGTCATATTTTAAATCTTTTGTCTATCCTTATTTTATTGTTCTTTTGGATGGGTAGAAATGACTCTAAGCACAATGATATTAAAATGGAAGCCAGAAGCATCATAGAGATAAAATTTTTAAGTTATATGTTGTTAATCTCATTTCGGCCACTAACTACAACAAGTGCTTTTCATTGCTGTTGATTTGGGTATTTATAACATGAACAATGTTTCTAATAGGATGGACGTCATAGTGAGCCGTGAGGTGGGTTAAACCTTTTATTCCTTATTGCAAATTAAATTCTGATGGGTCTGTTGGTGCCAGTTATGCTAGTGCAGGTGGCATCATTAGGGACTACTTGGGTAATGTTATAGCTATTTTTACTAGTCCTTTAAATTTTTATAATTCTATCATTACCGAGCTTTTGGACATGCCTTATGGCTTAGATTTGTGTCATAGATAAGGGATTGTGAATGTATGGATTGAAGTGGATGTTATATTTATTATTCATATTCTTAATGATGTGGTCAATGGTAGACCTCAGAATTTCTATCTTATTAGAAAAATTAAACAATCCCTGAACAATTTAAATTTTTATTCTTCTCATATTCATTGGGAAGCTAATTCTGTTGTTGATTGGTTGACTAAATTTTGGTGTCGCATTGTTGGTTTTCAGGATTTCAATTCGATGAACTTACCTCACTTGCGGAAAGGTATTATTAATTTGGATAAGTCTGGGATGCCTTATATTCGAAATGTTTGATACGTGTTTGGCTCATTTTTTTGGTTAGGGTTTATGTTTCTTGGTAGTTCCTGAATGTATTGCATCCTCTACTATTGTTTTGTTCTCTCTCCGGGGCTTTCTGTTGCGTTTTTGGTTGTCCTGCTTTTGTCTCTGCTCCTCGTCCTGCTTGTAGTTGATGCAGGTTTCTTCTTTGGATAGATTTTTGGGGCTTTTGTTGTATTCCTTTTTTTGAAGTTTGGATGGTGTATTTTGATTTCTAGGAGGTTCGGGGTTTTGTTACTGCTGCCCTGTGGCAGTTTCTTGCTGGTTTTTGTTCTATCATGGCTTTGTTTACATTCAATCTTTATGATCTTTTGGTTGCTTTCCTGCTTCATGGTGCAAATCTTCATTTGGAGAGGAAAATATTTGATATTTGGTTGTAGTTTATTTATGTCAATTGCTTTCTTTCCTTTGTGAGTGATGGCATATACTTGTGTGGTGAGACTGTAACCTTGAAGAATGATCTTGCTAGTCTATTGAGATGTCTCAAGGTGTTTATCATTTATATCATTTATTTTGCTACTCTTAATTAGTGTATGAATTCTGGATTGGCTACCAATATCCTTTCTAATACTGGTATAAAGAAGAAGATGATGTATATTTGTGTCATTATTATTATTTTTTTTTTGGGGGAAAGTCGGGCGAATCCATTTTCATTAATATAAGATAAAAAAGCTAGTTACATGTGTAGAAGATCAAAAAGTGGACACTAACAAAAAAGTGAAAGCAAAGGGAAAATGAGCACCAAAGTGCCAAAATACACATGCTAAAAGAAATTCAAATTTGCTGGAGATCAGGCATTGTCCACCCAGAACAGGAACACGAATTCATCGTAAAGTCTTGAGCAGAAGGAAGGCCGCAACTAACACACCGATCCCTAGAGTTGGCAGGAAGCTTGGAGAAATCTGGCTCAGGAAGACCAGTCTTCACCTTCTTGAGCAAAAAACCCCCGATTGCTAAAATTGCCATCAAATGTGAATAAGTTGCAGAATTAGCCATCCAGGGGGGAGGATGAAGACTGCACATCATCACCCCCTGCATAACAATAGAGAAGAGAAACCAAATCCCCAAAAAAACATCACAGAGATGGCACTTAGAGTTAAAATAAAAAGGCTCCAGCATATAAGAACCAGCATAACCACCAAAACCAATTATGTCATTATTCTTGATATCAAGCTCCTTAGTGCTTCTGATCATATCAGTCATGATATCTGCCTTCTTTTCAATTTTACATCTAATTTCTATACTATTTGCCATTTGTGCTTTTTTGTTTGTAGTGGTTCTTTTTTTTTTTTTGCAGGTTTTTGGCTTGCTCGTTGTAAGCTTAATTTTTTGCGAGGAAGATGATACTGATTGTCTTTATCTAGATCTTTCTTTTTTGGGTGCTGGCTCCTGACCTCCTTAACATGTTATTAGGTTTTTCTGTAATTATAATTAGAGGGAACTTTCGCCTTGTAGGTTTTTTATTTTGATTTTGTTATGTAGCTTCTCGGAGCGGTAGAAAGTTGAAGGTTCCCCTTAAATATCTTGTAATAGTCTTCTTAATTAACGCGTAGGCTCATTCATTATTTTTACAAATAGAAAAGGTCAATTTATAAAAAGGAGCTTAATTCAAATTTAAATTAGTTTAAGGAGCACGTGAGCGACAAAATTTAAAAAGGAGCAAATACGAAATTTAAATATTCAGTTTCAGTTGAAACCGGAACTTCATTATTCGATTACCATTTAATAAAATAAATATTTTTTCCTAAGAAATCTGAAAATAGATATCCGGTTCCTTAATAATTTTTTTATCTCTGATATCTATTATCCGATTTTTTCTCTGATATTTATTAATAAAAAGATTTTTATTATTTGGTTTAACGATTTAATAAAATAATTATTTTTCTTAAGAAATCGAATAATAGATATCCGGTTCCTTAATAATTTTATTTAAAATATTATTTAATGTTTTTTAATAAATTTTTTTGTGTAAAATTTGTTAGTTGAATGAATTTTTATACTAAAATATTATTTTAAAAATTATTATAAAAACTGTCCCAAATGAAATCTAAATATTATATTCCATGCCTAGTGTTACCCGATATAAAATTTGTCAATAGATTTTCTGCAATACTATATTTGTTTAATTAGTATTTTGATATGTATGTTCACATAAAATTTTCAAGAAAGAAAAGGAATTCATATTTATTGAAAGGATGATTGGAAGTAAGAATAATTTAGCAAATGTCATTCAATGCTGTCGAATTTTGATTTGTTGGTGGTGGAAGTAAATAATGCAACGAAATAGACAAGAAAAAAAATAAAAAAACAGCGAAAAGTAAAAAATATCAGGATTTAATGTAGAAAAATTCAAAACCGATAAAAAAATCACGGAGCTACATCACTCCAAAAAATTAACTATAAAAATTGAGAAGATTTTGTTTTTATTTCTTTTATCTCTCGCTCTCTCTTTGCTTCTTTTCTCACTCATGCCGTTTTTACACAACATCGAACAAAGAGATACACCCACATACACCTAGAAACACCACCCTTAAGAAAATCTAGAAAGAAAAACTACCCAGTCGGGCTTGCAGCACCGCGGTGCCAGTTTGGAGCTTCATGGCGCTAAACGCTCTGTCTCCAGTCAGCTTGACAACACCGCAATGCCTTATATGGAGCGTTGCAGCGCTCTGTTCTCTGTCTTTTCTACAATAAAACTATACAGTGTTGGTGTGCTCAGGTATACAGAGTTGGGACACTCAGGTACACAGCATCTGGCTCTCGGGTACATAACGTCGAAGCGTTGTACAAAAAAAAATTCTGGTGCAAAACACCCAAACCTAAGCAAGGGAGGACCCCCGAGCACGATAAATTGAGTTGAGATCTGTGACAATATTACAACATGAATGACCAACATAATTTGATTCCACGTAGACTAACATGATTTTATTTATCTTATAAAGAATCAACTTTGTGAAAAATTGAATTTTTCAATATACATAATATGATCACTCCAATTCAATTAAAAATGTACAGATATATGACGTTTGATGCATAAATAATGTCTGAAGAATATTGAAAATTATGTATAACTATATTAAATTAAAACTTAAGGAGTGAAATAAAATATTGATTACTTTAAACATCCCAAGTGATGATAATTAGATGATGACGACATATGATTATTTATTATATGTTTAGTCATTCTTGTTGAAGTTAAGCATTAAAATGTATTTCCGGGTCGATAATAGCCACATCATGAATCAAGGCAGAGCCAAAATTCGATTGGATAGAGAAATTAGCCTTCCTCAACAGAGGGTGCAATTTAACAAACTCATAATTACTATGACCCACAACTTTACAATGAAAATAAAAACTAGGCAAACCTTCCAAAACGACCTTTTGAACATAACCAAAATTTTCAAGACCAAGTCATACAAAATCGAAGTGGGATTTATAAATGCTCATTTCCACAAGAATGCGCGCAACAGATGGTCTAGAACACACAGCAATGACATTATATATATGAATCGGTTGGCCAAATATATAACCCAAACATAAAAGAATGAGAGGAGAAAAAAGATAGGCGAAGTTCAGAAAAGGAAATCCAGACAGGGACGATCAGAGACTCTTCCGATAAGTCAAGAAAAGGGGTCGCATAATCAAAAAGCTTGGCAAAATGAAGAACTTCTTCCTCCGATATCCATGACACTGGCAAACCCCTAAGGATAGTCACTTTCAGCTTCGGAAACTCCACCGAAGCATCAGATCCAACTAATACCTCTTTGAAGGATTTAGATCGGCTCTTACAAGCAAGGAAGCAAGGGTCGGAACGTTTAAAGACAGAAGAAAAGGAGAAACCCAACAAAAACCGGAGAGACAAAAAAGAAAAGAAGAAAATAACCACAACCTCAACCAACAAAAATCGGAGAGACAAAAAAGAAAAACCGGAGAGACAAAAAAGAAAAGAAGAAAATAACCACAACCTCAAAACGGAAGAAAACCAGAGCAAAAACCATAGAAAAACCCACGAAAAAAACAAGAGAAAATCTAAAGTGCAGAGAAAGCTAAAGTTGGAAATGAAGCAGCGAAGAAGCTTTTAGATCAGGAAATACATTCATGTGTAGAAACCCATATGTTAGTATCCCACAGTGGTGACAGTGGCTGCGCCATTTTCGATTTGAAGGTGGATGCATGTTATTGTTATTATAAGTATTATTTTTAGTAGAGGAAGTCATATGCTAAGAAATATAAATCTTATATTAGATATCAAGACTTAGAAAGTCTCGATGATATGCATTAAGCTTATTGGGAATGATATGAATTGATATTATTATCATAGTGAGTGTGTAACATACAAAATGCTCTATTATTTGCTATTGACTACAAGCTTGCAAAGATTATTATTTTTATTTTAAGATTTAAATTAGAGCCTCCATTTTAGAGGTCAGTAACCACTTAACTCAATAGTTAGTGGTAATGTTGATGAAGCTTACATCAGAATAACATTGTGATTTTAAAATTAAAGCCCCCTTACTTGAAAGTTGAACTTAAATGCATAGACCTAGACTTGCTAGTCTTCATTTGTTTACTTTATATGGAAATGTTACTTTAGTTGAAATTTCCAGATGAATACCTTTGGAGATGGAAGGAAATTATTGTGCGAAACAGCGACCTGATCTGGTAGATTAATTACACGCACCACGTCACTTACGGTATTGAGCGGTACTGAGCACCAGTACCGAGCAAAAAAGTGACGTGGCACGCTTTCTGGTTGGTCCTTCGGACACGCGTCCTGCAGGGTCTGTCACATAACTAATTTTTCGTAGATGATAGAATTAGAACAATCAGTATGGCTTCATATAATTTCATAACTTAGAGATTTACTAAGAAGTAAAAATATAATATAAGTAATAATTAATCAAATTATATATTACAATCATTTATAATTTAATAATTTATCTTAAATTTGTTATAACATCTTATAATTCATAAAAGTTTCATCTGTCCCCAAAATTTCAACAAATTTTTTTGTCTCTCATTTGAATACTTAGTTTCCCAAAACAAAATCGTTAAA
Source organism: Dendrobium catenatum (assembly GCF_001605985.2). Classification (NCBI taxonomy): domain Eukaryota; kingdom Viridiplantae; phylum Streptophyta; class Magnoliopsida; order Asparagales; family Orchidaceae; genus Dendrobium; species Dendrobium catenatum. The sequence continues at coordinate 564,673 of NW_021319121.1, read as the reverse complement.
ACCTTAAATTCATTCTAAATTAAATTTAATCACAACATCAAATTATTTTTCAAAATAAAATGAGTTTATTGATGCAGCGCACATGCCAACTAACCACCACCGTTTATAAGGGACGTTACTCTTAACTTTTTTGCTTTCTAGCCACTAACCCACTTATCTGCCCTTTTCCAATTAGCTATTTACTTTAATTCAGCATTTCTAATATTTAGTATTATTATACATTGCTTTTTAGTCCCGCCTCACCTGATATAGCAATAGAAAAGAATACCGGAAGTATATGTACCGGAGCTCAAAGAAAAGCAAGATAGAAGAAATACAGAAGACTGCTTCCCTAGCATTGCACCTGTTCCATTGCTTTTCAGTTTTTCCTTGTTTTTCTTTCCCTGTTTTTATTTTGGCAGGTTGTGTCGTGTTTGGCTAACCTCCCAGCTTGCTGCCACCAGTTTTTGGTACAGAGCTAGCATTTGGTTCCAATGGCGGAAGGGAGTAAAGCGCCAGCTTCCGCACGGCGATTTCGAAGCCTTGAAGCCTTTGTGGGCTGCTCACAACAGCAAACCACAAAAAACACTAGAAGAGCTTACGCCGCTTTTCTACAAGGTTTCACAGTGGAAATGCGGAACATAGTGCAGCCGATTCCTCTAGTTCCAGTTTCAGGTCCAGATCGCCGCCCTCCGTTTCAAAATCCAAGACCACCAATTCCACGGGATACGGCTCGGATTGGTCGCAATCAACGACGTCCTCCCACCCTAATACCGAATTTTTCCGAATCCGAAGACGAGATTAATGATGAGGCGAATAGAGACTGGCCCGATTCGGGTGAAGATGAAGTAGATACACTTCCGGCGAGACACAGGGGTCGCGGCTACCCTCGGCATCAAGGGCAGAATGATTTTCGTGTTAAGCTCGACATCCCGTTTTTTGACGGGAAGTTACACATTGAGGACTATTTGGATTGGGAGCGGGCCGTCGAGACGTTCATTGACTATATGGAAATCCCACCTGAGAAACAGGTGAAGTATGTAGCCTGTCGGCTGAGGGGCGGCGCTAGCGCGTGGTGGATGCAAATTCAGCAATTACGCAGGCGAGAAGGTAAGGGGCCGGTACGAAATTGGTACCGATTGAAACAGTTATTGAGGGGACATTACCTTCCGACAGACTATGAGCAAATGTTATACCATCAGTACCAGCATTGCGCACAAGGTAG
>NW_021319121.1:529490-563369 GCF_001605985.2 Dendrobium catenatum | reverse complement strand
ATCTAACTATGATGAATGCAAATGTCCAGTCATAATCCTAAAATACCTCTTAACCCAAAAATTTATAGGATTAAAAAGACTATTAGAGAAGCTACACTTAAAAAGTCATAAAATAATAAAAGATTTGATTGTAACAAATATGTGAACTAACTATGATGAATACATATGTTTAATCATATTTGATTTTTCTCAAATTATGATGAATGCTTATGCTGAGTGTCTTTTACAAGTGCCTTGGATGAGTACCTTTGGTGAGTGCCTTTAATGAGTACCTTTGGTGAGTGCCTTTAATGAGTGCTTCTTAGATTAAGGCTCTAATTAAGTGGGCATAGTCCTTATAGTTGAGTTTGTGTTGATGGGAATCTCTTACTAATGGGATTAGCACTCTTCTAGTGGAGGCAAATGCCCTTAAGATGATCGCATTGAAGAGCCAAGCTCTTCTATAATAATTGCCTTGGGTTGAGGTTAGTTGAGGCTAATTATTCCCTCAAAATTATGCTTGCTTCATTGGTTGAGCTTCACCTTATCAAGTTTTGCTGGGATGAGTGTCTACCCTTGATAAATCTTTATAGGATAGTTTCCTTCTTAGCAGGGCATGCCTTGATCAGGTGTGTCTCTAGGTTAATCCTTATATGTTGTCTATACCTATGTATTCAAGTGACACTCAAATCTAAATAGCTGAAGATATGATGGAAAAACTATTCTTGAACATATGATAATTAGAAAGTCGTGATCATCATTGGGATGCTTTATTACAGACCAATAATACAACCTCTTTATTACTAGAGATGGTGAAAGTTCTAGGAACATTTAATCTACTTTCTTTGTAGAAATTTGACACTAGTATAGCAGGCCAATCATACATCCTCTAGTAAGAGCTTTTTGTTGGGAAAGTTTTATATATGGGCTTATATATTTATACATATAAATAAAGTATTATACATTAGATGCTATCTAAAATTGAGTCAATTATATTTGTGACCTATTTAAGAATTAAATAATTATTTGGCTTATGTGGCATCTCATTTAATATTTGCATGGAATTAATTATTTATGTAGAGACCATGTATTTATTTTATTTCAATGATGGACTGAAATAAAAATCAAATACATTTGAAGTATAAAAGGATCATGGTCCCTAGTATAAGTAGTGAAGTTATCATTTTCCTCATTTCCCTCTTGAGTGAAAATTAGGGGTCTCTCGCACTCTTAAAAAACACCGCTTCAAACATGGAAGATCAAAGACATTGATTCTACATTACAATAGATTCATGTATGCTTCAGATAATTCTTCTTGATGATTTGTCATGTCTTTTGGAGATAATGAACGTATTTTTCTATCTCATGTAAATCTTAACAAGTGGTATCAGAGACTGGTTTTCATGTTGAATCAACGAGAAATGATTTTTTGTAAGCATGTTGTTGATTTGTTTGAGTTTTTTTATTAAAGGAAATATTTGTTTGATAATGATTTTTCATTTAGAAAAATTCTAATTTCTTGATGTAAAATATCTGCATGTAATTTTTCAAAATCTATTTTGCTTTATCTTGAAAAATGGAGAAATGACAATTAAATTGTGAATTTCAACATTGCCATAATAGTATTGATTCTTTACTACTTTTGTCATAAATTGAGTTCATCATTTTCATGAATTTTTTTTTTCGTATGAGAATACAAAAGTTGCCATTATTGATGAATTTGCAGTATAAAGAATGGTTATTTTGCTATTAATTTTTTCATTTTTAGGTTACATATAAAAAATTAAATGTATTTATATTCTTAATGATATGATGAGTTATGTATTTATAATGTTATTAAATTAATTAATAACTTATAAACTTTATATAACTTCTGAATTTAAATGAAATTTTATATTCTTAATGACTATGAGAGTATGTATTATAATTTCATTTTAAATTAATTTTAAGACTCTATTAATTTTGCGATTCTAAATGTCATTATTTTAATTTTAAACATGAGGAGTTATTGATTGTAATGTCAAAATTAATTAATATGACTATTTATAACTTCTGAATTATATATATTATCAATTCAAACATTCTCATTTGAAACATTAATTTATTAATTATTTAGGAATTAAATTAAATTAACATAATATATCACCATAGTGACCGTCGTATTAAGATCAATTTATTTTAAATTTAATTGAATAATGCTAAAGATTTATTTTAAGTTTTTTTGCAATAAAATAATCAACGCCCAAAAGGAAGGATTATTTTTTTTGGCCCAGACTTTAAAGATATGATAATAAATATATTGATATTTTTTTGGGATTAATTCATGCCATATAGTAAGTCATACAAAGAATGGCTATATTTTGGCAGAATTTTATTATTAATATTTATTAACTATAATTTTAACAGAGAATTTATAAATTATAATTTCTATCCAAAGACTAAATTTATGATTTGTGCTAGGTATCTATGTTAAAGGGCCCCATATTATACTATTTATAATCTTATGAGGTTAATTTTATCTTTATTCAATTATATTCTCTAATTATTGGCAATTTAAAAAATATTTATAATGCCTTAACGGCTTAATTTAAGAAATAGGAAAGTCAATTTATATTATCTTGGCATGTATGGATCTTGATTTATGACAATATTCAGACTGAACACCCGTTCGCTTCTGCCTGTTGTGGACGCACTTTTAACACAAGGTGAAAATTTTTGAAAAAAAAAATGGAAGCATTTCAAATTCGCGTGTGAGTCTTATGATCATGAAAGCCATTCTATTCTAGATACCATAAGTGGTGCAATAACCTGAGGAAGGAAAATGCTAAAAAAAGAGTCCTAAGCCAAATAGCAAACTATTTGCATGCCCTCTAAAAACAAAGGTGAAATAAGGTATTATTCTCTAGAAAACTTATTTTAATGCGGAAAAAAGGCAAAGGGAATATAAGAGAATACATTATAAAAATATATAATCTTATTACAAAACTAATAATTTTTAAAGTTAGAATTGTCTGATGACATTCTTATGCATTTAGTCTTGATCTCTCTTTTTGATAATAATTTAGTCCTTTTAAGATAAGTTACAATACTCAAAAGAAAAATGGACTCTTAATGAGCTCATTGCTCAGTATATGTAAGAGAAGAAAGATTAAAATATAGGGAAAAGATAGAAAATGCTCACTTGGCTTTCTTCTTCTCATGATTTTGCCATCAAAGAAAAAAGAATTATATAGCTAAAGAAGTTGTAAATAAATGACTTCACAACCTAAAGTGCAACAGAAATAATATCTGGTTATTACTTGTTTCTTCTATAAAGTAACTGATCATGTTGAAGAAGATTGTCAAAATATGCTAAACTCGCTCATCAAAAAGGGCAAACTTTTGACATCTTATTTATTTTGAAGTTAATATATTGTATATTATCAAATCATGAGTTAATATGGGATTGGAAGATGACCCAAACTCATTCAGTCAAGTCAAACAATATTCTAATTCTCAAAATTGGATAAAGGCTATGAAATATGAGATGAAATCAATAAAAGATAATGATGCTTGGAGTCTTTCTGAATAGACCTAAAGGAGGTCAAAACCATATTTGTATATAAAATATATTTTTAAAAACCAAAAAGGGAATAAAATTGATAATATTTTAATGATATAAAGCAAGTCTAAATTACTAAAAGTGTTCACTTAAAATGAAAGCAATTGATTATAAAAAGTCTTCTCTCTCAGTTTCTTTGAAAGACTATTTTAAGAATCATTATGACACTTGTAGTTCATTATTGATTTGGACCTACACCATAGAGATTGTAAAGACGCATTCCTTAATGGAGATATTGAGGAAACTTAGTATATAATATATATATAATTATATGATGCAACTAAAATTTTTTTTGATCTCATCTAATTTCAAAACATTTGGTTTACAAATTAAAGAAATTAATTTATGATTTAAAGCAAACTTCCCATCAATGGTACAAGAAATTTGATAAAGTGATTTCTTCATTTGGTTTTAAGGAAAATATTGTTGATCAATGCATTTATCATAAGGTCAGTGGAAGTAAGTTTATTCTCCTTGCATTATATGTCGATGATATTCTACTAGCAAGTAGTGATATATATTTGTTGAATGAGATTAAGAGATTTTTTCAAATAAATTTGAATTGAAAGATCTTAAAAATGCATCATTTATGTTGGGCATATAAAATTATCGGGATCGCTCCTGTGGTATACTTAAGTTTTCACAAACAACTTATATTGATGAAGTGCTAAGCAGATTTGGCATAAAAGATTATGCACTAAGGGATGCACCCATTATAAAAGGGAATAAGTTTAGTATTCTTTAATGCCCAAGAAATGAAGTTGAAAAGCAAGAGAAGAATTAGATAGCTTATGCATTGGTAGTAGGGAGTCTTATGTATACTTAAGTTTGTATGCATCTGGATATTACGTACATTGTTAGATGCTTGGTAGATATTTAAGTAACCCGGGAATACATCAATTGAAAGCATTGAAATGGGTTATGAGGTATCTAAAAAGGACAAGAGATTTTATGCTCATAATTTAGAGATCTGATCATTTAGAGATTATGGGGTATTTCGAATTTTGCTGGTTGCCTCGATAGTAGGAGATCCACTTCAAGCTATGTTTTTATGTTAGCTGGAGGAGCTATTTCTTGGAAAAGTGTTACACAATCACTTATACCTTCTTCAATAATGGAAGTAGAATTTATAGCTTATTATGAGCATTCTAATCAGGGAGAATGATTATGAAATTTTATCATATGATGATATATTGTTGATGACATTGAGAGACTATTAAAGATAAATTATGATAATGAAGTAGCTAAGTTATATTCCAAGAACAATAGGAGCTCGTCAAAATCAAAGCATATTGATATTAAGTTTCTTGTTGTGAAAGAAAGAGTTCAGAGTTCTCAAAATTTTATTGAACATATTAGTGCAAACTTTATGATTACAGAACCACTTACAAAAAGATTAACACCTAAAGTATTTCATGAGCATGTGGCTCGTATGTGTGTAATCTATTTTGATACTATGCTAGCTTAGTGGGAGTTTGTTTGCAATGTTCAATTATATGAACTTATTTTATGATCAGACTAAATTATTTTTATTTTAATGATTAAAAACTCTAAAATAAAGTTATTTAATTTTTAGTTGTGGTTTAGCATAAAGTATTGAATTTTGGTTTGAGTTATAATATTTGGCTAGCTGAAAATAGTTATGATTTGAGATCAGGTTACATGAAATTTCCTTGCTACACATCCATACTTAATCTATGTCGTTAATTATATTAGTATCGTGATCATTGACGAGTCTTGTTATGAAAATTGTGATAAAGGTATCTTTGATTCTATATTGATATGATTGATGTACCAGATTGTCTAGAGATATTATTTCAAAAAGATAATAAATATTGGTATGAAATTATTTTTCTGTCTCCTTTAAATCCTAACACTTTTATTTATATATACTAGGTAATTTTGGGTGAAACAAAATTTTAGACATATTAAAAAAAAGGCAAATAAACCCATGCGAGACATAAAATTAAAATTTTATTGATTTATTATGTGTTGTTGAAATAATTTTCATTGATTTTATTTATTCTGCATTGTTTGTATATATATATATATATATATTGTAATAAAGATTTCTATAATAGTTCAGAAATCGTTGTTCTGAAAGTATTTCAGCGAAAGAGTTCACGGAGAACTGATGCCCCCGGTAGGTTTGACGATTGCACGAAGGCCCTTAATTCCACCAAACTACGAGCTTCTAAAGCCTTGGGGGTTTTGGCGAAGAGTGCTTACTAGAAATTTGGTGGACTGCGAAACAGTTAAATGGCTTCCACGCCCAAAAAGAGAAGGATCAAACCAGACAGGTTTTATTAATGTAACTCTCTTTTGCATAGTTATCAGTTCTCCATCATCGATAATCTTGCTGCTTCTAAGCGAAGATAATGTTGTTGCCTCTATGTGACAAGTTCGCAATTTGTACTTTAGTCGGGCTATTAGCTTTCTCTCCCGCATCTGATTGTTTCTCTTATGCGTTATTTAGATATGCGACCTCTTTGCTTCTTTTTCGATAACTACTTTATCTGGGAACAAGTGTTTATTTTACATGATATGACCTACCGTCAGCCTTTATCCATTCTTAGCCAAAAACACACACACACACACTGGGATTTCCACTATCCTTGGACTTATGACAAGCAGCCCAAAATCCTCTCCACGTCTCATGTGGGTGGTGAAACCCTCACATCCTAATAAATGCACTCATACTAGAATGCACGAAACTAGATTAGAAGAATTTAAGACTTACTCATAAAGTCCTATAAAATTTGAGAACAAAACAAAAAACAATATTACATGTTTTGCAATTGCAATATCTTTCACAATTTTACAAATAGAAACTTTAAATGAAAATCTCAGAATGTTCTTCCAAAAACTTATGAAGATCAACTCCTCTTCAACCCTTTTGATTGTACTTGATTTAGCTTTAGAAGATCTCCCACAACATGAAAAACAATCTCAACATTTTTTATTACTGTGAAAAGGTGTTTGTAATCAATGTTTTAGGGAAAGAAAATGGTGGTTTTCATGAAATTTTAAAGAGCAGTTTGAGGTCTCTAAAACAAGCTGCATGTTGCAAAGACCCTGTCAGATGTCTTCCACCTTACTGGGTCAGGTGGCTATTGGGGTTGTTTGAAGAAAAATGGATTCATGCCAATTGGGACCTGACTTACTAAACTGGACCTATCCAATGCCTTGAAGAAAATACCTAATGAATTATGCTTAGTAAACGAGCTATGGAATTTTTTATTTCTTTTATAACCTGATATAAAACTAGCTTAAATATACAAAGTATTATGTCAAATTAATTTGAAAAATCTTTCTAGATATATTGGAAATAAAATTAAGTGCTCATTTTGATTGTATAAAGTAATTGTCATTTAGATTAATATTTTAAAATAAAATCCCATTTTTTATAAATTAATTCAAATAAATTTCATTTTAACATATAATTTTTGCAAGTTTTGCTTTAAAAAAAATTCAATTTTGATTTTAAATTTTAAATTGACTTTTAGGCTGTGTATGAGTCAAATTACAGTACTTAGCACCCAAACAACACATTGAATCACTCAACCTTTGAAGTCTTAAAAACAACTTTGAATTGAACTTCTTTGAGTGTTTGTAGTCAGCCTTAAGCATCTACAAGCTTTCAAACACTTCATAATTGCAATGATCCATTGATTCACCTTTGAGTCAACCCTTAAGAGCCATGAAACGATTTCATTCCTGAAGTCACTTAATGCAAATCATTAGATCCATTAATTTTGTGTTTTTTATTATCAAAACTATGGAGTCAGTAATTAAGATTTCATGCCTTATGTGTCATGATTATGCTGTGTCTTGGAAATAAAAACATCAAAGGAGATAAGAAGTAAATGCAGGAATACAAAGTTAGAGGCTGAATTTGGATTTGAGGCGTTTTTCATTCGTGAGGCGAGGCATAAGCCTCAAGGCGTTTTGAGGCGTAAGCCTCAAAATCAAAAGATTGCGTAAACATAAAATGATAAATTTTTTATATACTAATGAGTGAATAATATAAAACATAAAAAAACATAAGATATGAAGTGAAAACAAAATATTCCAATAATAAGACAACATGAAATATAGTTCAACTCAAAATTCTATATTTCCCAAATCATAGTATTCTTTTTATTAACATATAATTCCAATTTCTAAAAATAAATAGCAATGACATATCACATAAAAACTCATAAGTCATCAGCATTGTCATCACTAAGGGGTTCTTCATTTGAATCATCATTATGATGAACTGTTATCTCCCCTTCCTCCTCTCCTGTAGAGTCCATTGTCGGGCATTTATTTCAAGATTTATGTAAGTTTTAATATATATAGTGTGAGGCGTAAGCCTCATGCAGTGAGGCTAGGCGGGCCTCAAGGCGGGCCTCATAAAAAAAAAACTCGAGGCGTAAGCATCGAGGCATTTTTTAGTGGAATTGCGCAGAGGCGGGCCTCAAGGCGAGCCTCATATTGCGCAATTTTAAACCATGAGTAATGCTGAGAAAATCATTGAGGAAATTAAGAGAATTTAGGCCTAAACAAGTATTAAAATTATGTCTGATGGATGATTTGATGTAAAGAATAGAAGTTTAATCAATATACTAATTAAGGACTCACATGACACTACAATTTTAAAGTGAATTGAGGTATTTGATAAGGTAAAATATGCTGAGTTTATCTTTGAATTACTAGGCAGTGTTATTGAGTAGATTACAGAGCATTTGGTTGTCCGAGAAGTAACAGATAATGCAAGTGCTTATAGGGCTGTAGGGACTAAACTAATGGAGAAAGAAACATTTATATTGGACTCCTTGTGCCGCACATTAAATTGATCTTATACTTGAGAAGCTTGGGAAGCTGCCTCACCATAAGAATGCACTGGCAAAAGCAAAGAAGATCAGTGAATTTATTAACAATCATTCTTGGGGTTTGTCACTAATAAGAAAATTTTGAAAGAAAGAATTACTTAGGCCTGCAACCACAAGATTTGTCGCTTATTATTTGACTCCGCAAAGTATGTTGGATACTAGACAATCATTGGAGTCTATGCTTACATCTACACTGTGTCATGTATACAATCACGACCACTAGGCCATTAGTACAAATTCTCAGAATGGTGGATGCACAAAAGAAGTATGTTATGAGCTTTATATACAATGCTATGTATGAAACAAAAAGAAATGATTACACAAAATTTAGGAGAAGAGGGAAGTTACATATAAATTTAGAGTGTTATTGATGATAGGTGGGAGCTACAGCTTCATCGGTATTTGCATGCAGTAGGGTATTATTTGAACTCTCAATATCAATATGTAGAAAATAAATCTATAAATTATGAGAGAAAATTAGGATTATATAATTGTATTTATAGATTCATTGTAGATTAAAATGAAAGATCAAATGCTGATATGTAACTGGTACCATTTCGAAAAAGTGAAGGTTTTTTTGGATTACAATAAGCAAAGGATACTATTTCTTAACGATCTCCAGGTAATTTTATTTTTTTATTTTAATGTATTATATAATCATTTATTTAGAAGTCATTACATTAGTACTAACTAGACTCATTTATATAAATCTTATTTGAATGATAGATTCAATTTGGTGATGACACTCCAGAACTACAATGTTTCATTGTGAAGGTTTTGGGTTTAACATTCTCTTCAGCGGGATGTGAACGTAACCATTGTTTAAAATTGCGCAATATGAGGCTCGCCTCAGCTCAATTTCAGTAAAAAATGCCTCAAGGCTTACGCCTCATCTTGGATGTATATATATATATATATATATTATTTTATAACTTACCTAACTCCAATACAAAACCCCAAAAACAATTATGTTTTCTTGCATCCTAAAGCCACAACAACTTCCTCTCAACCACCTTCACCATATCCACCACCGTCGTAGCCGCCACATGGGATCACTAGAAAGTCACACACCACCACCATCTCCTCTTAAAATTTTTTAGTATTATCTTTATATTGATGATAAACATTTATGAAATATGAAGCTAACTGAAAGAAATGAAAAAGAAGATTGAGAGGTAATGAACCCTATAGGATGAGATAGAGAACAGACTAATTTGTTATGACAGGGACTCAAATAAAAATCTCCATAGTAATAATAATATAGATGATTTGAGTTGTGGTCAATTATTTCAACTTTTTTTAGGAATTAAACGTAGATGAGTAGACAACTGAGAATTAAAAAAATTTAGAGCTGAACATGATGTTATATGATACTTTAATACAATTCATATATTTTATATTATTTTGTTCCTATAACATTTGGATTTCAATTCTTTTTCACATAATTTATCACTTAACACTTTACATGTTATACAATTTTTTCTTATATTTACTTCATAATTCAATAAAAAGTTGTTTAATTTACTGTTTTTAGTGAGAGAAAGACCCGATTTTTAGAAGAGATTTTCAAATTCCTTGCGTAGCGACTTGTTGGCGGGTTTCACGCCGACGATGGAGGGTCGTCCTCCGGCCATCTCCGATGACCGGAATGATCCTCCGTGGAAAGGAAGAGCAACAATGGCGTCTGGTAAAGCGAATTCTATGATTACTTCGAGAATCTGTAACACGGCTTTGGTTATCCGGGAGCCAATTTTAGAGAAGGCTCAAGTTGTGTCTCCTGTGAGGGGGAAAGGAAAACAAGTGATGGTAGAAGATGAAACGAGTTCTCCTCAGACAGTTCATAAAGTCGGATCTTCTTCTTCGGAAAGAAAATTGATTGTCAACAGATTTGCCAGTTTGAAACCATTATCTGGAGCAAGGGAAGCTGAATTTTCGAAAAAAATTCAAGGTTGTAAGCCAAATGTTTGTGAAAAGGGTGGAGAAGGAGGAAATCAATCAACATTGATAATGGAAGGTAAAGCGAATGCATCAGGGCAGGAACCAGTTAATCCATGGACAAAACGTCTGTATATTAAAGTCAAACTCCCGACTTGTGAATCATTTTTGATGGAAGATGGATCAACAGTCAAGCTATTTGAGCCAAATGTAAAAGCTAACTCTGAGAAGCTGCAATGTTCCATTGTTGTGAAGGTGTTTGGGAGTCTCATCCCTATACAACTGATAGCAGCTGAGCTGAGACATCAGTGGATTAAGTGTGGAAAATTTCATATCACCAGTCTTGGCTCTGGTTGGGTATTATGCTCTTTCTTCTCTAAGGAAGCCATGGATAATGTTTTAGCAGGAGGTCCATGGTTTGTCAATGGGCATATAATTGGACTAGAAAAGTGGAATTCGGATTTTAATCCCAACTCACTCAAGGGTCTATCTTCTCCAATTTGGATCAGGATGCCAAATTTGCTGCTTTATTGCTGGGATGAAATCAATGTTTCTAGAATAGCTTCTTCTATGGAGAACCCATTTTGATTGATGAAGATATGTTTCAATGGGGGATGAGAGAATTTGCAAGGATATGTGTCCGCATCCAGCTTGACCGTCAATTGCCTACTGGTGTTTGGGTGGAAGGGATAAATGACAATTTTTATCGAAGAGTTGAACATGAGAAAATTTCTAATTTCTGCTACAAATGTGGTCGGATTGGCCACTTAAAAGAAGCTTGCAAGTTGCAATAATATTGAGAAGAATGAAGGGTCAGTAGCAAACGTTGATCAAGGTGAATCTGTTACAGTTAAAGGTATTAGTACCAAGGAAGACCCAGCTGTGAGTTCCTGGACGTTAGTCAATAACAGAAGGAATAGAAAAAGGAACTTGGGAATGGCTAAATTGAAATATATTCCTAAGGAAGGAGGTTCTCTAAAATCTTCTTATGGGGAGAAAGCTATTAAGGAGGTGCATAAAGAAAGCAAGGTGATGAACTTGGAAGACAGAGATGGAGTCTCAGGTTCTCAGGGAGTGGATATTTTGGAGAAAGTCAACCCAAGTATGCTAAAGGATGATAGTAATCCTGTCTTAGTTCGGAGTACTATGGATGTGGCTGTGAATTCTATTGAAGCTGCGGTGGAAGATAGTAATCCAGCTAGAAGTATGTCGGAGTTCAGAGATCCTAAGGGAAATCTGGAGTTTGATACAGCTCAGGAAGTCTTGTTTATTTCTAGCAATAAATTTGAATTACTTAACTCTATATGTGAGGCAAACGTTGGTTTGGAAATTCAGTATGATTCCAAAGAAGAAGCTGTGGAAGAAGGAGAACTGGTGGAGGATCTGGAAAATTATCAGCCTAATAGTAAAATTGAAGAAACAATCTGTAGCAAGGAAAATGATATGGTAATTCATTGTGAGGAGAATATTAATCTGAACTTCGATAAGGCTTCTAATCAAAAAATCAAACTGACAAAGGAGCTCAGATATCTTGGCCCATTGAATAGAAATTCTAAGCAAAGCAAAATTAATATGAACAAGAGAAGGGGTGGGGGCTTTTCCCCATTCTTATTAAAATGAGTTCTATTAGTTTTTGGAATTGTAGGGGGGGGGGGCTAATAAGTAGGCCTTCTTGTATTTGAAGGAGTATATTAAAGATTGGGATGTATTTTTTGTGAGGATTGTTGAAACCAAAATTTCTTATCTTTCTAAGGAAGAATTTGGTAAGTTTATGGGGGGAGCTTGGGAGTACGTGCTTCTACCATCTAGAGGGAAATCTGGAGGGATTATTTTAATCTGGAATTCGGATGTGGCTTCATTCTCCTTTGTGAAAGCCTCAGACCAGTGTGCAGTTGGTGAGTTAAAAGTATTCAATAATGGTATATGGATGGTAGCAACTGTTTATGGTAGTAGGGAGATGCAGGGAAGAAGAGAATTGTGGGATTTCCAAGATGGGCTTTTGATGTCAGAAGTTCCCGTAGTGGTAGGAGGAAACTTCAACTGTATTTTATCTCAAAATGAAAAAAAAAGGTAGGAAGAAATTTTCTTTCTCACTTGGTTCATTGGAGATGAAGGCATTTATGAATAGAAATGATCTACATTATGTGGGTATTCTTGGTTCAAACTATACTTGGTGTAACAATAAGAGTGGCAGTGGCCGTATCTTGGAGAGGCCGGATAGATGTATGCTAAACTCAAAAGCCTTGGAACTGATTAGTCAAGCAGCAGTGAGGCATTTGAGTTGAATTGCGTCAGTCCATTGTCCCATTGTATTGAAGATGTTTTTTTAACAAAATCATAGAACCAAAATTCGAAAATTTGAAGATGTCTGGTTGTCTTATTCTGCTACAGCCACGGTGGTCAAAAATTCATGGGCTAAACCAGTGAAAGGTGATGACATGTAAGCTTTGAATAAGAAACTAACAAGGGTTCTTAAAGCCTTGTTTTTTTGGAGCAAGGCAATGCACCAAGAACTGGAGGAATTGAAGGAAAATCTGAAGATTGAAATTGAAAAACTGCAGCAGGAAGAGGCTCTGGATCATAATTTTTTGGATAGAAATGTTCTGTTACTCAAGTCCAAAGTTCAGGAATTCAACTGTACTTTAGCACGATTAAATACGTGGTGGAGACAAAGGGCTAAGGCCAAATGGTTGAAGGAAGGGGATTCAAACTCAAGTTTTTTTCACGCCTTTGCAAATGGTAGAAGAAATGGAAATTTAGTCAAGCAATTAAATGATGTTGATGGGGAGCTGATAGAAGATCCTGAAACTATCAGGAGCTATTTTTATGATTTTTTTCTACAGTAAATGGAAGCTCAGGAGCTGTCAGTTGGAAAATTGGCCTAAAAATGAGAATATCCTGAATCGAGAAAGTTGTGAATGCTTGATGCTGTCTTTTCCATTGAAGAAGTTGAAAAAGTTATTAGAGAATTGGGCAACAACATCTCACCATGGGTGGATGGAATAACCTACTAATTTATCAAATCTTATTGGAAGATCATTGGGATGGAAGTGTGAAAAGCTATTCAACAGTACTTTAGTTCGGGTAAAATGTCTTCTAAATGGAAAGAGACTTTAGTGGTGCTTATCCCCAAAGTAAGTAACCCTTTAACTCCTTCCAATTTTCGCCCAATAAGTTTATGCATGTCAATTTACAAAATTGTGGCAAAAGTACTGTTAAATAGAATGATGTAAGTGATACATAGCTTAGTATTGGAAGAACAAGTGGCATTCATAAAAGGAAGAGCTTTATTGGAGCATGTGCTTCTTGCTCAAGAACTTTTTCATGAGTTCAAGTTTTCTAAATCTAAAAGAGGATTGGTGGCTATCAAACTGGATATGGAACAATCTTACGATAGTATGGCCTGGAATACCCTGAGGCAAGTTTTGAGATATTTTGGTTTTCGTGATAGGTTTTCCAACCTTGTTATGGAGTGTGTTACTGACCCTGTTTTCTTGGTGCAAATTAATGGTGTTGGTTTGGAAGGGATAAGAGGAAGAAGTGGCTTTAGACAGGGTTGTCCATTATCACCTTACTTATTCATCCTTTGCTCCCAACTTCTTACTAACGCCTTCTTATCTAAAGGAAAGATCTTGGGTTTGAAAACAACCCCTTTGGCTCCCAGGATTTCTCATTGTTTTTTGTAGATGACATTTTGGTTTTCTCTAATGCTAAAATGGAAGATTTAAGGAGAATCAAAAGCATCACTATGGATTATTATAGATGGACAGGTCAGCAAATTAATTTCTCTAAATCTTCTATCATTTTTAGCAAGAACATGGAAAGGAGGGTTATCTCTAATTTTTTGGGATTCATGGAGGTCAAAGAGTTCTATTATTTGGGTAATAAAATTTCTTTGAGAAGACTTGTAGCAGCTGACTTCTCAAAAATTCTGAAAAAAGCAGCCTTCAAATTAGACATTTGGGGGAAGAAGCTTATTTCTTCGGCTGGCAGGATTGTTCTCATCAAATCAGTGTTGCATGCTGTTCATGTATTCTTTTCGTCAATGTCTTTGGTACCTTTGAGTATCTTGAAGAAACTGGATAAAATGTGTAGGGACTTTCTTTGGAACAAAAATAATGGTAATAAAGGATTACATTATGTGGCATGGAAGGATATTTGTAACAATGCTTTGAAAGGAGATTTCTTTTTGGATGTTTTAGAAACTAATAAGGTTCCTCCTATTTTTTATTCTTTGTTAAAGGAGGAAAGTGATAGGTTTTCTACCACTTAGTTTTTATTTTAGGTTTTCTTTCTTATTTTAATACGATTTGCAGTTAAAAAAAATAAAAATAATTCAATAGAAAGTTAATATGTCATCCTTTGACATATCATTTGGATATTATCTATAAAAAATCAAATTTAACTTTTTATATTGACTTTACGCATATTTTAGATTTTGAGGCTTACGCCTCAAAACTCCTTGAGGCTTATGCCTCGCCTCACAAACGAAAATGCATCAATACCCAATTGCGCAATTTTAAACCTTGAACGTAACAGGAGCATGTGCAACTAAAGGCATACAAAGTGTGGGCTCCGAAAATTCGGCCTCGGCCTCTGCTCACTGTGCTTTTTCTTCATGGGAGTTTTAACATAATTAAGTTCTGGGGTAAATTATGGGACGAAAGATGGGTTTGTAAAAAAACTAACCAGAGATTTCACCCTCATTTTGCGAGGATTTTATGATCTGAGTTCTAGTTTCTTATAGGCGCATGCCTCTATAGTTAATTACCACTCCCAATCATGAGAGAGAACTTTTGATTAAGGCTAGTCGTCGAGTGAATACATTGTATCTATAGATACGTGGTATCAGTCGTATAGTAGCAGCATGGGTTTAGATATTTGGAATTTGAATGTTCAAGGTTTGATATTTAAAATGAAAAATTTCACCATCTTGCACTTAAAGAGGATGAGGAATGGATGATGGACCCGATCAAGATCTCATGGTTTCATCATCCCGGGCCATCATGGTCCCTGATTTACTTAGTTAGAGGAGGTAGTCGACCCAACCTGACAGAAGGATTTTTGTTGGTAGCCATGGGTTGCTTCGTCTAAGGGTACCTTATAGACCTGGGGAGAATGCTTGTCTAAGGAGATACATTTGAATCTACCTTAGCTAACAAAGGGCTTTGTACCCTATCAATCATATCCTATTGATTCATAGCTTAAGGATTTGATGCCACGAAGGAACGTGTTGGCTCTGGCCATAACCGGTATTTTATAGTGCTATTTGGCGGCAAAATCACACAGTTTAGAGGGCCCCGGGTCATGACCATTTATCTTGTGGTATCATTTGGCGGAAAAATCGTCAATCAGAGGACACATACCACGTTCTTACTAGCAGGAAATTATTTGAGAATGGATCATAGTGATATTTTATTAACTATTAGTTCCATGTGAGCTGAAGTAAATTTCAATTTGTCCACCTCGACAAAACTGTTGCGGAGGGTGGATGGATTTTTCTTTAAATATGATGATTGGATTCCGTTTTAAATATCTTGGAGTTTGGAATTTTCGGAGATTTTAAATTTTGGTGGGCATTTGGGTATTTAGGATGCATTTGAAGTTTTGGAATTGACCCCTCCGGTTGAGATCTTATATCAACACGGTCATCATCAAGGTATTTTGGGTCATTTTCATTTGTGAATTGAACATTGTCAACTCTGTCGAGTTATCAATAGAGGATCGGGTTTTATAGGCTTTGTGCATTTTTTTGTGAATTTTTTTTTGTTGAAAGCCTTGAAGGCCTATATGAATGTTAAAATAAATATCTCGGTCGACCTCATGACTGCATATTTATTTAAGAATTCTAGCCTTGTCGACTACTGTTTACCCGCACAGGAGGATCGGGCTCGAACTTGGGCTTATTTATTGACTCGCGCAACATCCCTAGATGTCACGTGTGTACCGATAACATCCTCGCTGGGGCCCATGCGAGTTGTATAATTGTACTTGCCCCCTTTTGTGTACCTATGTGTATATAAATTATGGTGTATGTGCGAGGGTATTTTGAACATTTAACAGTTATTCTACAACATCCTGTAGAAGCTTGTATTTGTTGTAGTTCTTCAGTATTCATCCATAGGTGATATGTTGAATGCACAACGAGTTTCCCATAATGGCCCGTTTGAACTAGTGTACCTTGTGTATCCTTCACCTTTGAGTTCTATATTATTATCTGTTGAGTCTAGTAATTAGGTTGTTAAGCCTAAGTTAATGTCCCAAAGGCTACCAAGAGGGGGGTGAATTGGTAGTTTAAAAAATTTTAATTCCTCTTTTAAAATTATGTTGAACTGAAATAAATATTGTTTCTTTTAAGTTTTGTAGAAAAAGTTTTTTCAACCACAGAGTTTTTAAGACTAAGAATTAAAATGCGGAAACATAAAAATAGTAAAGTAAATGACACCAGATTTATAGTGGTTCGGTCTAAAATCAGACCTACATCCACTCCCCAGAGGCACCCTCTGTAATATCAAAAATCTGCTCCAGGATCGTCCAGGACGATCTGGATCGTCCTGGGACGATCAATGGAAAATCTGCTCCAGAATGTGCCCAATTTTGCTCTCAATCGAGCTTGTAGGAACAAAGGATGTCCACCAGATTACTATGGTTATATGATCTCATTAAGAATTTAGTACATTTCATATCCTATACCTAGGCATGATGCATACTAATATAATATTCATAATTATGCGTGCTTCCCTTCGTCGAGGCCCCACATTACCCTTAATTATAACTTCACATATGGCCACTGTAAGCATTAAATTAAGATCTAGTAATATTGAAAATATTATTGAATCATTTAAGGAGTAAGAGAATTCATTAGTACTATATATGATATTTACATCATCTATCTAAAACTAGAGAATTCAGCCAAACATGGAGTAGAATTGAAGAAAACTCATTTACATTGATAGCATGAAAAAAAGAAGTTACAAAAGATAGATACCACCAAAATGGTTCAATGGATCTCCTTTACATTCCTCTATACTTAAAAATTTTCTTCCACAAACACAAGACAAACAATCTAATGATGGTATCAAGTACTTCTCAAAATTCCCTTATTTTTCAACCTAAGAGAAATTCAAAGAAGCACTCTGAATTATACTAAAATTATATAATTGACTGAACTCCCCCCACAAACATAACACAATAACTATTTATAAGTAAACACAAAGTAGGCTCATGGAGCTACGATGTTAGAAAGTTTGGTGTCATTGCTTATCTTCCAAATAAAAGAGTTAAAAACCAACTCTCTTATATGAAGAAGAGTAAACCCTAAAGAAAAACTTGATTCATATGATATAAACAAACAACTTGATTAAGAAAAATTTGAAGGAGATTCATTGGCTTGCAAAAATATTCATATGAGATAGAGGACTATAGGAAGATTAAGCAGATTTCTATTTCAATCTCCAATTTCTAATTTGAAATAGATTTTAATTCAAAAATAAATTACACCATTAAAGGAGTTAGAGGATTATGGATAACCTTCAATTTTTCTTCATCTAACTATTTTAGAAAAGTGAATCACAACTTACATAAAATTTTAAAAACAAGGTAAGATTCTCAATTAAAGAAAAATTCAACTACTAACATGAGTAGTTATCACATTCTTAAATTTTAAAAGTTTTTTTATACAAACACATGCTTAAAAGTAAAAACATAAAACACTGAAAGACAGAACATAGAACAAAAACACAATATTCATATTTTAGATTTTCAAAGCATTTAATTTCAAGCATGAATATCTATGACACCTAATCTAGTTTTAAGGTGTTAAAGGTTTAAAAAGCCATATATTTTATAAAGATATATAAAAGTTGACTTTTAGTGGCTACATGATGTAGCTCTATTTCTCCTTTGGTGGCATAGTCCCTAATGAAATGGTGCCTTATATCTATGTATTTGTCCTAAAGTGTTGGATTAGATTTTTTAAAATATATATAGCAATAGTGTTATCACCCAAGATTGGAATGGTGCCTATCTGTAATCCTAAATCTAGTATTTTTTGCTTTAATGAAAGGTCTTGTGCCACAAAACTTCATGGGGCTATGTATTGTGCTTTAATAGTAAAAAGGGATACTGAGTTATATTTTCTACTTGAGCAGAAGACTAAAGATTATCCTATGAATTAGTAGGTTTCAGAAGTACTTTTACTATTAATAAAAAATCTTGCAAAGTCTGAATCAGAATATCCTATAATTTCAAAGGAACTTCTATTCACAAGTTAGCTAATTCTTAAGTTTTGAGTTCCTAAGAGACATCTAAGGATTCTCTTGATAGCAATTAAATGAGATTCTTTTAGATAAATTTAAAATCTTGCAAAGAGATAAACACTGAATATAATATCAAGTCTACTAGCAGTCAAGTAAAGAAGTGATCCAATTATTCCTATGTATTTCTTCTAATAAATTAATTTTCCATTTGAGACCTTATCTAACTGAATTATAGAGCTCATCGGAGTTTTTATTGCCTTGACCTTATCCATTTCATATTTTTTATGGATGTCCTTGATGTATTTTGATTGACTAAGAAAATTCCATCATCTTTCTGTCTTATACTAAATTTAAGAAAATAGTTTAGCTCTCCCATCATACTCATCTCAAACTCCTAACTCATTGTTCTAAAAAATTCATCACCTAAGTTTTTATCAGAGGATCCAAACAAAATATAAGCAACAAAGTTCTAAACAACTAGTAGTTATTCTCATAATATTTTGAGGAATAGGGTGGTGTCTATGCTACCCATAACAAAGGTTCTATGTAGTAAGAATGTGCAAGATCTTGGTGCTTATTTTAGTCCATATAATGCTCTTTTTTATCTAACACATGATTGGGAAATTATGAATTTTCAAAGCCTAGGGTTGTTCAACATACACATCTTCTTTTATTACCCTATTAAGAAAGGCACTTTTAGCATCTATTTGATATAATTTGAATGCCTTAAAGCAGAAAAAAGCTAATAACACCCTTATGGCTTTTAGTCTAGCTAAAGGGGCAAAGGTTTCTTTAAAGTCAATCCCTTGTATCTAGTTGTACCCCTTAGCCACTAGTTTAGTTTTGTTTCTAACCATTACACTAGAGTCATTCATTTTAATTTTGAAAACCCATTTTATTCCAACAACACTCTAGTTCTTAGGTCTTTAAACGAGCTCCCAAACATCATTTATAATAAATTGATTCCATTCTTTTTGTATGGCTAGGATTCCAAAATCATTAGATGTTGCTTGATTTAGATTTATGGGTTGAATAATTGAGATAAAGGCATAGTGGTTAAATTCTTTTATAAGTCCATATATAATTCTAACACCTTCAGATGAGTCTCCTACCATCAATTCTTTAGGTTGAAGAATATCTCCATTCTCTATGAACTAATTTTTTAATTTCTACCCTTTCTTCTAGATTTACAAATTCTACTCCTTTGGTGACTTTAACCACTTCTTCTTCTACCATATATCCTCCAAAATTATTAGATTCATAAAATACCACATAAGTGGTCTCCTCTACTACCACTATCTTTTTATTAAAAACTCTATAGGATTTTCCAACATTTGAGTATCCTAGAAAAACTCCATCAAATTTGGGGTCAAACTTTCCTGATAGAGATTATTCATTATTTAGAATGAACACTTTACATCCAAAGATATGAAGGTAAGAGAGGTTGGGTGTCCTACACTTAGGGATTTTATAGAGTGTCTTGTTTATCTTGGTTCTAACATTAACTCTATTCAGAATGTAACAAGCTATATATTCAGCTAATAATATACCAAAATCATATTCTTTCTTTTAGTAACCCCGTTCTACTGAGGGGTTCAAGGAGCTGAAATTTTTTTAACTATCCCTTGCTTCTCATAGTAAGATTTAAATTTTTTATTCTCAAATTCCACACCATGATCACTATAAATGGTTAAAATTTCACGACCTAGCTTTCTCTGAATCTAAGTGGAGAATGTCCTAAACTCCTCGATTGATTCACTTTTATGAGATAAGAATCTAATCCAAACAAATCTTGAGTAATCATCAATAATCACATACTAATAGACTTTCCCTCATAGGCTTCTAGTGCTAACTTTTCCAAAGAGATCCATGTGAAGGACTTCTAAGGGTTTGCTAGTTTTAATGTCCTTGATTGAGTGGATGTAGAATTTAACTTTTTTCCTTATTAACAGGCATCACATAGGTGGTCCTTAGTGAAATATTGTTTGGGTATCATCTTACTAAGTCTTTTTGGGAGCTTTTTCTAAGATTTTTCATGCTTGCATGACATAGTCTCCTATGCCATAACTAGGATTCATGAGCAATACTTTTTAGAAAAAGAGAAGTAGCATATTTAATTCAATTCAAATCAAGCATATAAATATTATTAAATCTTTTTCCTTGTAAAATAGTATTTCCATTTAAGTTAATCATGAAGCTTCTTAATAAAAATTTTATGCTAAAGCCTTTATCACACAGTTGGCTAATGCTGAGTAAATTATATTTCAAGATATCTACCAGTAAGATAATTTCAATAAAGAATTTTTTTGAGTTGTCAATTATACTTGATCCAACAACTTTCTTATTGCTGTTATCTCCAAGTGTTACCTTGCCTCCTGCCCTAGCCTCAGCATAATGAATTACTTTACATCTCCAGTTATGTGCCTTGAACATCTGCTATCCAAGTACCACATTCCCTCACTAGGCTTTTTATGAGAACATCCTTATAAAGTCATCAAGGATTATATTTGGGAACCCAAAAAGGTCTGGCTTCCACCTTATGGATTGATGGATGAAATTTTTGCATGCTATACCATGATTTATTTAATTTTGGCCTCCACACTAAATGTATTATATGGTAAATAGTATAAGTGTGGCATAAATATCCTAGCATACCACAAGAAATACATCTAACTCCTAAGAATGGGTTCACTAGTCTATGTGGGTTATGGTGCCTCTTCCTAGGTTTAAACGATGCATGCTGTGGTGATAGTATGTGAAATTCTGTGAGTGTATGTGATGTTTTGATTTTCTTAAAAGAAGTTAATTCCACTTGCAAAAATTTATTTGTACTTTTAAGAATTGAGTTGTTAATTTTAAATGCATGCTCTTTATTATCAACTTTATATAAACATGCCTTAAATTCTTTAAATGAATTTTATAAATCAACTTGAGATGATTTCAATGGATCATGTTCAGTGGTTAAATCAAGATGCTTCTTATTTAATGCATTAAATTCATCAAGTAAGATCATATGATTATTATACAAAGTAAAGAGATCTTTTCTAGGGCATTCATGCTATTTTTACAAATTTGAAAAATTGGAATTAAGGTTGGCATACATTTTCTTGAGCTTTCTATATGTGTTATGAATTTTTTAGAAACTTCAAATAATTCATTGTATGAAACCTCACATATTTCCTCTTGATCAAAATGATCAA
This sequence comes from Dendrobium catenatum, assembly GCF_001605985.2. Taxonomy (NCBI): domain Eukaryota; kingdom Viridiplantae; phylum Streptophyta; class Magnoliopsida; order Asparagales; family Orchidaceae; genus Dendrobium; species Dendrobium catenatum. Next base: position 541,519 of record NW_021319121.1, on the reverse strand, counting down.
GATGTTTATCTAGCATTAAGCACAAGTTGGTTACCTCCTCTTATGCTTCTGTCTTAGAAGATTCTGAAGTGGAGTTTACCTAAAATCCTTTCAAGTTCATTTCTTGCACTTTTTGAATTTAGTTTTTTCTTCACCCTTATCCTTCATTGGGTGAGCTTTAATATTTGGGAAATCATTCCTCATGCACCTTGGCTTCCTACATTTAAAACAGATGACATCAAAAGAAATCTTAGAATTTTTATTAGGTTTACTTTTGTTCCATTGCTGATGACATTTTTCTTTTTTTAAGAAAGATTTTAAATTTGCTTATCATCAGTGGTATATCATCATCATCTTTTTGTATGGAATTATTATTATCAGAATCATTAGCTTTTAAGGCTATAATTTTCTTCTTTCTTTTCTCACCTATATGAGTCTATCTTTGACTCACTCGCTCATAGTCAATGAATGATCCAAGCAAGTTATCAATTGAATAAACATTTAGATCCTTGGATTTATAAATAATAATTATTTTAGCATCATAGAAACTAGGTAAACAATGTAAAATTTTGTTAGTTTTTTCAGAATTAACATCCATATTTTTTTTAGGGAAAACCCAGAGGAGGGGCCTACAAGTTAATATTAGAAAACAAGTACAGAGTCCTTAAAGGGCCCTCAAGCTAGCTAATCTCATAGGAGCTACAAAAAGAAAGCAAAAAATCCTAAGAGCTTGAGGTCCCTACTAAGCAAAAATATAAATAAGCCTAGGTACAATCTAAGGTGCATAAGAAAGAGCACCCAAAAACAAGGAAAGCACCATAAACCTGCATTCAACTCCATCTTCCCATCCAAAATAGCATCGCCACAAATACCAGCACTAAGAAAATTTTGTTCTCGTACATCTTAGCAAGGGAAACCCCACTAATATGAAATCAGCAGTAACAATAATAGCACCAAAGTAATCAAGCAATAGGTACAAGAGGCAGAAAACCCAATCAGAAAAGTAATAAGAAGAATAGTAGAAATACAAAAAATACTCCACCTAGAAATCCAGGATAGAGGCATGCTGCAGAATAAACCCAAGAAAAGTAAACCTGCTTCGATCAAACACTAGCACCACACCAAAGTAAAACCATCATAGAATGCTAAAGGTCACAATACAATACACCTTATTAGCACCCAACAACCAAGACGAGTAAGACCAAGCTAAGATTGCCAGCATACTTCAAAATTGCCTTGCCAAATAAAAACAGAACAATAACCCACAAGTAACCTTACCAACCTCCAATAGACCAACCAAGAAGAACCAAGGAAAAGCCTCTATGATTAACCTATAGGAAATAAATAGAGCCTAAAAATCATTAAGGAATAGGATAGAAATAAATGAACGGCAAAACCCAGCTTCATCAATGCCCCAAAGATACCAAGAATCACCCAGCCCCAAAACTGCAGAATCACCCTATAAACGCAAACAATAACAGAGAAAGATGGCCATAAAAGAACAAAAATTGAAATTAACTTTATCACCAAAACAGTTGCAAAAAGCCTCAGCCAGATCAAGGCAACACCAAGATGAACCAAGAAACCAAACGGCAAGTATGACCACCTTAGAAATAAAAACCAACAAACAAGGCAACAAAAATAGAGAAGATGGCAGAGACCAGCCAGACAACCAGCAAGAAGCCAAGCAACACCATTAAAATTTAATATAAGGTAAACCATATTTATCCAATCTTAAAAGGCCTTTCAGAGGGGCGGGAAGGTTAGAAGCTAAAAAATTAGCCATAGAAACCAAGCTACAGCCCCACCTAGCAATCCAATTATCATAAACATTACCAACCTTTAGGACAAAAGAAAAAGAGCAGTTTATAAGGCTCAATAAATTCTTAATATCCCTCCTCATATAAAACATGCCAGAAGAATAAATCATATTATCCACAGTGTTAAAAGAAAGTAAGCAATAATTAGATCTAACCTCAATAATAATATTAATGAGATCAATAGAAAAACAAAGAATTAAGCCATGTAGAACATCAACAGTAGTAGCAACTTTAACATCACAACTAAGTAAAAGGCCTATAAAACTCAAAATAAAATTACCATGAGAATCTCTGATGACTTCACCACAACCCCACATTAGAATCCATGATAGCACCATCCATATTCAGTTTATAAAAGTTAATAGGGCGCTTAATCCAATAAATAAACCTAGGTTCTTTAGGATGATTTTCCAACTCCAACTTAAGACCTAAATCAACCGCAATAGAAAATTAATTTTTAAAGTTCTTGACAGAAAGCAACTTAGCAGAATAAAGAGCCACGACCTTATCTTTCACATTTTGGATAATTCTATGGTGTTTCATAACCACACCATTGCAGTGAGAATTATTCCTATCCAACCATAAATACCATAAGATAAGGGAAGGAATGACATTTCTAATATGGCTTTCGTACTTAATAAACCAATAATTAAGAATAGCTTTAATAGATAATTTGGTATTAAAATAATTTAAATGGAAGATGTCATCAAAATAAGACCAAGTTTTACAGCTAAAGGACTAGAGAGAAAAACATGATGCATATTATCCATTTGATAACAACATTAGCACTTAGCCGGAAGGATAAAGCCTCTTTTAATTAAATTGTCATCCATAGGAATGAACTTATGTAAAATTCTCCAAACAAAAATAAAAACCGTGGTACGAATACTTTTATGCCAAATCTTATAGAAAATCTTAAAAACCTCATACTTAGATCTAAAGGAATGCCAAGCATCCTTTAATCTAAAGCTACCATCTTTAGTCAAAGAACATAACAGAACATGATTAGAATTAGTGTTCAGAGGAAGATTCAAAATTTGTTGAGTAATGGAATCATGAAGAACACTAAAAAGTTTCTCATTATCCGAACAATTTTCAGTAAGTAATTCACCTTCACAATTGCATTGGAAGAGGTATGAGTAATAGAATAAATAGATTGATTCCCCAACAACCGATCCTGCCAAAAGAAAATATTTCCACCACCAACGTCCCAATAGATAAATGTATCAACAACCTATTTAACTTTGTGAAGACACTGCCAAATTTTAGAGTGACCTTTGCTAAATTAGCACGTTGTTAGATGTTTACCCCCACAATATTTGACAACCATAAAATTAACCCAAAGGCTCATATTAGCTTGAAAGTTGTACCATAACTTGAAAGAAAAAGTATAGGCCAAATCATTCATTGTCCTACACCCAATGGTCCCTTCATTTAGGGCACCACAATATTTATCCCAAGAGGATCAGTTAATTTTAGAAGTGCTACTAGCCCCTTTCCAAAAAAAAAAAAAAAATTGAAAATCCTTTAAATCCTTTTACAAACTGCCTGAGTAGGAAGCAACTTTGAAAAATATAAACAGGCAAGCAACAAAGAACACTTTTAATGAGAATTAAATGACTTCCAAAACTCAAAAAAATTAGAATCTCAAGATGAAAGTTTGTTCTGTACAGTAGTAATTAAATCATCAAAAAGAAAAGACTTCTTTTTACCCTTAAAAAAGGAACCCCAAGGTACTTCATAGGTTAAAGGCCATGAATAAAACCAGTTAAATTCTTAATAGCCATAATACGATCATTAGGGAATTTTCTGAAAGAAATAAAGTATCATTTATGTTTATTCAGAGCAAGACCACTAACCATTACAAATTCGTGAAAAAATCTCATAAGCCTATTAATCTTATTCATCGATGCATTTGTAAAAATGATAAAGTCATCAACAAAACATAAATGAGTTATAGGAAAACAATCCAAGGATCTAAAATAGAGGTTAGGATAATTCTCAAAAAGAGTGGAAATACCTCTAGAAAGACACTTAGCAGCAATAATAAAGAGGGCATGAGAAATAGGATCACCCTATCTAAGCCCATGGGAAGCTTTAAGAAAACCATTACTCTTACCATTAACAATGATAGAAAAATAGGGGCCTTCAATGTAATGTTTAATAAGATTGATAAAATTCAAACCAAATCCAAACAACTTCAAAATATTATAAAGAAAATTCTAATCAATGTTATCCTAAGCTTTGGCAATATCAAATTTAAAAATCATATTACCGCTTCTAACCTTGAAATCCAGATCTTGACAAAATTTTTGAGCCAATAGGATATTATCAATAATAACACCCACTTTCACAAAACCTATTTGAAAAGGAGAGATAATTTTAGGCAAAAATACCGTTAAACAATTCATTAAAATTTTAAAAAGCATTTTATAAAAAAAGGTGCACAAACTAATAGGTCTAAAATCATTCCAATTACTAACAGAGTTATTCTTGGCGATAAGCATAATAGAAGTAGAAGTAAAAAACTTAGGAATATAATTACCAACAAAGAAATCAATAATAGCAAAAAAGAGACCATTACTTATAATATGTCAAGTTTTTGGATAGAACTTCATTGTAAAATTATCCAGCCTTGCAACCAAATCACCGTTCATACCAAAAACGATCTCTTTAACCTCCTCAAGCGAAGGAGATTTAGAAAGAAATACATTATCATCCTGAGAAATATGGTTAGGGATCATAGATGGATTGTCAATAATAGTAAGACTAAAAGCTTTATTAAGATGATTTTGGAAGTGTTGGATAGCTAAATTAGCAATTTCAACACCATCCTCAATAATAGAGCCATTAACATGATTAATTTTATGAAAAGATTTAATCACACATTTCCTCTTAACCAAAGCATGAAAATATTTAGTGTTGTTATCACCTTCAACCAGATGTTTAGCAGAAGCTTTTTGTTTTAAAAAAAAAATTCTCCTGAGCTTATAATTTATAAAGGCAATCGTTAACTTTTCTCAATAAACTAAAATTCTCATGAGAAGGCACTAATTGACACTGAGTCTCATAAGAATTAACATTAACTTTGATAATTAAAATGTTGGAGAAAAGATTCTTAAAGACATGATGATTCAACCATTTTAAAACTCGCTTAAGCCTTTTCATCTTAAACCAAAATCTTCTCATGCCAAAAATAGAGTTATCCGGATATAAAGGAGCATTCCAATTATTCTTAACCAAATTAATAAAAAAATCATAAATTAACAACATGTTTTGAATCATAAATTGAGAGGGAAAGTCCATAGATCTAGTCTTAATTCTAATAAGTAAGGGAGAATGATTAGAGAGGGTCCTACTAAGATACTCAATAGTATTAGGCTCAAAGGAATTAAGCTAGCAATCATTAAATAACTACCGATCCAACCTTTGCCATAAATTTCCATAATTCCAAGTGAATTTATTACTAGAGAAACCAATATCAATTAAGTTACAATCTATAATCATACTATTAAAATCCTTCATAAATTGATAGATAGGGAGAGAGCCTCCTATGCGCTCTGAAGGGTTATAGATAGTATTAAAATCCCCTCCAACATACCAGGGTAAGTTACAATTACAATTAAAGTGAATGATTTGATCCCATAACAATTTTTTAATTTAATGAGAAGAAGTAGCATAAACAAAAGTAGCACAATATTGAAAATTAGAACTTTTAATATTATAGTGCATAACTTAAGTAAAGACACCAATAATATTTATCTGAATATGATCCTTCCAAAAAACCCAAATTTTATTGGCCACATTCAAAATAACATATTTAAATCCCTAAAATTTAGCAGTACCAAGTAACATATCAAAGGAAATAAGAGGCTCAAGCAAAACAAGAATAGAAACATCATAAATATGGCATAAATTTTAACTCTTAATTTAGAAGAAGGACACCCAATGCCCCTAACATTCCAAATAATAGCATTAAACATTAAAAATAGGAGATTAATGAGAAGTATGTGAACAGGTGTTTCTAGGAGGTTGTAAAATAAAGTTCCTTTGCTTCCTACCTCTCCTACTATGAACCTTGGGAAAACTAGTATCATTATCATCTCTAGCAAAATATTTAACCATCATATCCATATCCTCAGTGTCAATAAACTCATCACTATGATATTGGTAATTTAAAGGAAACTTATTATTAATAATCATACCTGACTGCCCCCTACCGAGAGGCATTTCACCTTCCTCATAGAAAACACCATATTCCATAATAGTTTTATTACTCAATCCATTGCCACCATTATCTATAACCACACCAGTTTGGTCAATCTCCTATACATCCATATGCGATAGTCTATTGATTGTAAGAAAATAAGCATGTGAATTTTCTAAAAATCAAAATGAATGTTAACAAATAATGGTGGTCATGTGATTGAAAATCCTTTCATAGCATTATAACTTCTAATATTAGTCATTGATCATTTTTAAAAGTTTTTTAAAACTTGGTTTTTAAATCATGCATAATACCACTTAAAAGTTCGTGAAGGTTATTAAACCTCAAAGAACCAGCCTAAGGCTAACCAAGAGGTGGGGGTGAATTAGTTATTTAAAAATTTCTTTAATAAAAATAAAATTATTTTATAACTTTTTAATATTTGAAAATGGACAATTTTATTACTTGATGCAAATGCAAATTAATTTCTCAATAATGAAAATCAAAGTTTTCAACCAGACTATTATTAAATAAAAATAAAGTGTGAAAAAAAACACATCAGAATTTATAGTCGTCATGTCCAACTTGACCTACATCCAGTTCCCAAAAACCTCCATTCCAGGTATTGCTCTAAAGCTAGTGTCACTCCTTTTGCCCCCACAGCAAGGTGGAGAAGCCCTTACAAAATCACTTTCATCGACCTGGTGTGGTGTGTTACGAATTTGAATCCAAATAATTTTATTTTGATGATAGCAAATAATATTATTTTTTTACCACTACTATTATTGAATATCTATTTTTTTTCCTTGCATACTAACCTTTTAGGTCCACAAAGATCACTTGTAATGCAAATCAGCTCAAGATCGGGTATATTAGGGTTGATTCTACTTTTAATTTCATTTCAATGTATTTTTTTACCTTTCTTGAATCAAATCTTGAATATGGTGGACCCCAAGCTAAGTAACCTTGGACACACACTTAGGGGTAGAAATTTGGTGAGTAAAGATTTTTTTTCTCCAAATTATACAGGACAATATGAAATCATCCTGAATAACTAGTCAAAAATAGAAACCCTAATTAGGGCATCCAACTAACTACAAGTGATTAAACTAATTGTTTTGGACAATCTATGTTATCTAGGATGATCAGCTTAAATGATGCAATTAGCCTCCAATCACAATTTAGGTAATTTTTTAATTTTCAAATGTTGATCTAATCATACAGGATGATATGTATTGTTATGGATGATTTTTTACAATCATAGCAAAATTGATTAGGTGATTAGGAGAGTAATTATGGTTAAATTGTTCAATCAAATCATACAGGATGATCCATTTAGATTGTACAGGATAATTTAGAATATTTTGTAGGATAATTCCCTATCATCCAAGATGAAAACCATAACTTTATTCTAATCATCCAGGAGGATCATCATATACATCCCGAGTTGTTTTTGGGATGATATGGAGATCACCACCTATCGTCCATTATCATACTGGATGATCAATATTATACATTGAACTAATCATCTCAGATGATCAAAAGATTTTATTGGATGTTATATACAAATACTTGGATTGATCGTATAAAACAAAAGTAATCATCCTGTCTGATAAGGCTATTTTGTACTAATCATAAATGATGATATATCAGTCATCCTCGATAATCAGTTATATAGAATGAAAAATTAGGGTTTCTTTTTGGAGTCTCTCTATTTAAGTAATGGTATTAACCTTTGGGATAATCTTTTGCTATGGAGTTGATCTAGGAGGAAGCTTAGAGAAGGAAGAAGGAGAGCTTGAGAGAGAGATCATTGTGAGGGTGAGTTTGTGAGGGAATCACAAAGGTTGCTCCATGCAAGGTGTTCACTTCTTCAAGTTGCTTCACTAGTTCCTTAGTGGCTTTGGGGAGATCATCTTCAGTATAATATCCAGGTTCTCTATCTACTTTAAGGGGGAGTAAAAGGATTCAAGGTTTTCTATCCTATCATGTTGTGGAAAGATTTTGCAAGGGCTTATCCACTTTATTCTGAGAGAATAAGGAGAGTCACTTTAATTTAGTGAAATACTTGGAGAGGTAGTGTCCAAGGAGTAGAAGTAGGTCAGATTTGATCGAACCACTAAAAATTTGAAGTGTTCTTTCTTATTACTTTTATTACATTTTTTTTCTTCACATTTTTGTGATTTGTTGTCTGATTGAAATATCTAATTGTATTGTAATTATGAAAATTATTTTTCTTCCACATCAAGAGTTATTATTTTATTTTAAAATATTTAAAAAGATCAAAAAGAGTTTTCATTCTATTTAAGACGTTTTAAAACTACCAATGCGCCCCTCTTGGTTAGCCTCGGGACTAGTTCTATAGGGTTTAACACCCCTCATGAACTTTTAAGTGGTATTAGAGCGGGATTCAAAAAATCAAGTTTTAGAAAACTTTTTGAATTTTGATCCATGGCTAACTTTGAAAATATAAACAATGCGAAAGGTTATTCAATCACTAGACCACCTCTTTTTGATAATATACCTTCTGATTTTTGGAGAACTTGCATATCAACTTTTTTATAATCCACTAAGTATCACATGTGGATGTTATTTAAGGAAGGTTATTCTATACCTTCTACACTTCTTAATGGCATAAAAATAACCCTTTTAAATAATATGAATTGTATTATCCTATATGATTAGTTCAAGAGTTTATGCTAATTGTTCAGATGATAGGCGAGGATAAATTATGGTCCTATTTATTACTGGGTCCATATAGTATAAAATTAGGGGGTCATTGTTGTTAATATGGATTCAAGAATTTTAATTTTGATGATAACAAACATTTCTGATACTTCTATTTTCTTACAACTGCCTTGCCTATTAACATTTTAGGTTCACAAAATCAAAATTGCAAATCAAGCCAGATCAAGATTGGGTAGATTAGGACTAAATTAATTTGTAAACCATCATTAAGTATTCTTTACCTTTTCTTAAATCAATTGTAATAAAGTGGGTCATAATGCTAAGTAACCTTACACATACACATTCAGTGAAAAATTCTATCTATTTTTAGAGTTTTCTATTTTTGATGACATCGTCCAGGACGATCATAAATCATAACGGACAATTAATTAGAAATAGAAACTCTAATTAGGGAATCCCGATTATAGCAGCCGCAATTAAGAAAATCATCCTGGATAATTTTAGCATCATCCTGGATGATATTAGCATCATCCTGGATGATATTAGCATCATCCTGGATGATAGGCTCAAATTAGAAAGAATCAGCCGCCAGATCGATTTGGGCATGTTTTATTTTTGGACATCATCCAAGACATAGTTCTGAATGATGTAGTGCAATTACACCTAAAGTAGTTTGGTAATTAAGGAAAGAAATTAAGGTTTGATTTCTCAATCATATTGTCGTGGACGATCTCAAGATAGTCCGGGATGATCAGTTAAACAAACCTAGTTTCTTCCTGCATGACAAGAATGATGTTTAAGTTGATGTGTATTGTTTTGCACAAATCGTCCGGGATGATCCAAAATTTTCCTGGATGATCAATTATTTTTCCATCATCCAGACATGCAATCAAGGTAATGTTCTGGATGATATTTGACATTTTGAACTAATCGCCTAGGACGATTGTGAAATTATCCTGAACGATTTGTTTTATTTTCCATCATCCATACATACAGTCAGGATGATGTTCTAGATGATACTTAATGATTTAGAACTAATCGTATAGGATGATGTCATATCCTTGGACGATTAGAATAAACAAGTTCCTTAATCATCCAGACTCTCCCAGATTGTCATGGCTAATTGAGCTAAATTTATACTGATCATACAAGATGATCATTCAATCGTCCTGGATGATTAAGTCTGTTTGTTGCAATTAAGAGAAATTTTGGAGCTCTTCTATATAAGATCTCTTATTTACCCAAGATTATATATTTTGTTGTTGTCTTGACCTGATAGAGCCGAAAGGAGAGGGAGAGCAAGGGAGAGAGAGAGATAGAGAGGTTATTGTGAGGGGGAGTTTATGAGGGGATTTACAAAGGTTGATCCAAGCAAGGATCTGAGTTGTCTTCTCTGGTCATCATTCCTGGTTCGTTGGAGGTTCTACAGAGGTCTACTTTAATAAATTATCGAGGTTCTCTACCTTCTTCAGGAGGAAGCAAAATGAGTCAAGATCTCTTCCTGCTTTAGGAAGAAATAAAAGGAGTTGGGTTCTCTGACTCACTAGTGTTAGTGGAAAGGAAGTTTGAACAATATTCTCCACCTTGACGTGGGAGCAAAAGGAGAGCCACTGAGTTAAGTGCAATACTTAAAGGAGAGGGTCCAGGGAGTGGACGTAAGTTAAGTTGACCGAACTGAACCACTATAAATTTCTATGTTTTTGTATTTACTATTTTTTCACATTTAATTTCTGCACTTCGATTCTCTTGTGGTGAATTTTGATTTAATTTAAGATTATGTTTTTTATTGAGAAATTTTTAAAACACCAATTCACCCCCCCCCCCCTCTTGGTTAGCCTTGGTCTAGTTCACAAGGGCTTAACATACCTGATGAACTTTCAAGTGGTATCAGATTGGGATTCATAAAATTAATTTTTTGAAAACTTTGGAATTTAGATACATAATCAGAAGATTACATAATACTGCAGAAGGGTACTTTATTACCCGATCACCTTTGTTTAGTAATATTTCTTTTAATTTTTTACAAAACTCACATGTCTACATTTTTATAATCGATTGACTATTGTATGGGGATGCTTGTTAAAAAGGGTTATTCACCTCTATCACATGAAATTAATGGTATTAAAACAAAACTTTCTTTTATTGAATGGACTTTTGATGATAAGGATTTAGCATAACTTAATGCAAAATGATTAAACTATTTTTTTGTGCTTTAAAATCAGAAGATTACATGAGTGTCTCAACTTATGCTACTGGTAAAGAAATTTGGGATAGATTGTGTATTACTTATGAAGGAACAAATGAAGTTAAGCGATCTAGGTTGAATATCTTACTGCTTGACTACGAACTTTTTTATATGAAACCTACTGAATCGATTTCTGACATGTATACTAGGTTTACTCAAATTGTCACCTCACTACATGCCTTAAGAAGAGAACTCATGAATTATAAAAAAGTTAATAAAATTTTGAGATGCTTGCCTTCTTTTTTTGATGCTAAGATTACTGCAATAACTGAATCTAAAGTTTTGAATACTTATTCGATTGATAACTTTCTTGGATCACTCGTTGCTTATGAGTAAGTGGTGAACCAAAGACAACTTGATGTAGATGAGAAAAAGAAGGAGAAAATTATGGCATTGAAGGCCAATGACATAGACACTGATTCTTCCAGGTTTGAAAGTGATGATGTTGCCTTAATTACAAGATAATTCAAAAGCTTTCTAAGAAATAAGCAAAAGTGTCATTAGCAGTGGAGCAAAGGTAATAATTATAGAAATTTTAAAGCTTCTGATGATATTTTATGTTATGAAAGCTGGAAACTAGGAAAACTGATTACCCAACCCTTAAAGGCTTCTAAAGCAAGGAGAATGCTAAAGAAAAATCCATGTTCCATAAGGACAAGAAAAAATCTCAGAAAGCATTTTTAACAGACTTTGCTTTAGATTCATCTGGAACAAAAGCAGAAGAACAAGTGAATAGTTTGTGCTTAATGGCAAACAACTATCTTGATCATTCGTATCAAGATGAGGTATGTCAACATTCATATGATAAATTACTTAATGTTTCAAAAGAAATTCATGATTCTTACAGGAAACTGAAAAAGAAGCACACTAGCTAGAAAATTGAATGCTCAATTCTGCAAGAAGAAAATTAAATTCATAGAAAAGATGGTTTTGATGTTGATAAGGATCATATGGCTTTGTTGGATGAGTTTGATGAATTGAATAAGAAATATTTTGCTTTATATCAAACACATGAGCCTTTGAAAGAATTGCATCTTGATTTTGAAAAATAATTTAAAGAGTTAGAAGCATGTATTATCATTTTAGATCT
>NW_021319121.1:498358-526293 GCF_001605985.2 Dendrobium catenatum | reverse complement strand
TCTCCATTTGAATTTCTAACTTGAGAAATCCAATTCCCACTTCTCCTAGAATTTGCAAAAGAATGGAAGAATTTAGTATTAGCATCCCCATCGTCAATCCACTTCACCTTTGCTCTTTGGTTCCACCAAGTATTCAACCGATCAAGAGTCACATTAAGTTCCTTGACTTTTTATCTCAACACCCAAAGCTCCTCTTCACTTGACCAACCAACACTAGCTTCCTCCTCTTGAAGCAGAAAGATTTCCTCTTTCAATTTATCCTTCTCCTTAGAGAACTCCTTTACTTTAGCCTTGCCCCAATAATACGAATCCTTCAAAGCTTTCTTACATTTTTTGTTAAGGATTTCCATATCATCTCCATGAAATCCCTTACTCCATACTTTAGCAATAATGTGGGACGAAGATTTATATGATATCCAAACATCTTCAAACTTTAGAATTCCTTTTCTTTTAATAGACGACTCAAAACTTTTTAGCACTATAGGACAATGATCTAAAGCTACTCTAGCTAAGTGTCTCACCACTGCTACCTGAATGTAATTAATAGCCAAAGAATTGAGCAAACACCTATCCAACCTCTCAAGAATTGCCTCCTCCAATTTTATTATTACACCAAGTGAACCTTGGTCCAACAATCTCTACTTCATGAAAGTCATTCCCATTCATAAAATCAACCATCTCCTTAGGACCTATTGAGAACACAATTGATAGCAATCATATGTCCTTACTTGATGATTTTGATACTTTAAACAAAAAGCTTATTAAACTAACTGATGCACATAATTCATTGAAATCATCTCATGTTGAGTTAGAAAAAGAGTTTAAGAAATTAGAAATACTCAAAGCATTTGAAAATGATAAACCATCATTGTATACATCACATAACTTTAAGAAGAAGCATCACCACCCGAGTAAACTAATAAACCCTTTTCCTAGTGTTAAATATTTTTCATATGGCATACTAGGACACATTTCAAATTATATGATTCACAGCATAACACGCATGCATTGTATTCTTCTTTCCATAAGAAGCGACACAAACTTGTTTGGGTTCCTAAAACTGACGATTGATATTTTATAGGAGTGCTCTCACAAAATCCCTCATGAGAGCATGTATTATCTAGACAGCGGATGCTCACAACACATGATTGAAGATGCTAACCAATTCATTTTGCTAGAGGCAAGGGCTGGAGGCAAGGTCACTCTTAGAGACAACACCACTAGAAAATTGGTGGGGGGAGATATTGAAAGTTCGTTAGGGATGTTAAGCCCTTATGAACTAGTCCCAAAGCTAACCAAGAGAGGGGGTGAATTTGTATTTAAAAAAAATCTTTTGATCAAAACATAATATTTAAAAAAAACCAAGATTCACCATAGAAGCTTAAAGCGTGGAAATTAAATATGGAAGTAGTAATAAAAAACACATAAATTTATAATGGTTCGGTCAACTCAACCTACGTCAACTCCCCGAAGGCGCCCTATTAGTATTGCACTAAACTCAATGTCTCTCCTTTTACCCCCACAGCAAGGCGGAGAAGCCTTTATAAGCCTCCTTTCCACCAACCCAGGTGAGGCAGAGAACCCAACTCCTTTTGCTTCCTCTAGAAACAGACATAGAACCCAACTCCTTTTTTACTTCCTCCTGAAGTAGGCAGAGAACCTTGATCAGATGTTGAAGTTTACCTCTCTAGAACCCCCAAGGAACTAAGGATGACGACTATAGAAGATGATGATGGATCCTTGTTTGGAGCAACCATTGTAAACCCCCTAACAAACTCCCCCTCATAAGATCCTCTCTCTCTCCCTTGCTCTCCCTCTCCTCTTGGCTCTCTCAAGTCAAAACTGTAACAAAAGATGTTCTAAAGGGTAGAACAAGTGCTATAATAGAAGAGCTTCAAAATAGCTCATTAATTGCAAATTACCAACTTTATCATCCAGGACGATATAAATTTCATCATGTACGATCAGTACAAATTAAGCTCAATTAGTCAGGACGATCTGGGATGATTAGAAGAAATTTATTCATATCATCCAGGATGATAAAATATTGTTCTATATGATTAGTACAAATCATGGAATATCATCCATATAATCGCACTGAAAGGATGTCTAGATGATTAAAAAATAGCTTGATTGTCTATGCCGATCTCACGATAGTCCCGAATAATTAGTTCAAATCTATGAAAATTGTTTATAACATTGCCCTAAATAGAAGCTATCTGATATATGATCATCAAAGAATAACTAAGATTTTTGAACTGATTGTCCCGGACAATCCTGCGATCGTCTAGGATGATGTGATCGTATCAATCAAGCCATATTTATTTTCCTTAATTACCAGATTAATTTAGGCATAATTATGTTACATTATTCATGATGATATCCTAGATGATATTTAAAAATAAATAATACTTAAATAGATCTAACAGCTGATTCATTCTAATTTGAGCCTATCGTCCTGGCTGATATAAAGATCATCCAGGATGATGTGCTTAATGACGACTGCTTTAACCAAGATGCCCTAATTAGTTTCTATTTTTAGCTGATCATCCAGGATAATAGTTGGATCATCCCAGACGATGTGAGCAAAAATAGAGAACTCTAAAAAATAGAAAGAAAAATTCTCCTAAATGTGTCTGTGTAAGGTTTCTTAGCATCAAGAACCACTTCATTTATAATAGACTCAAGAAAGGGAAAAGTATACAAACTGGCTTAGACCTAGTCTACCCAATCTTGAGCTAGTTTAAATTACAGTCTAATTTTATGGACCTGAAATGTTAGTAGGCAAGGTAGTCGTAGAGAAATACAAGTGTTTTCTATCATTAAAATCATATTCCTTGAAAACAGATTTGCAACAGGTATAATCAAAAACTCCAAGAACCTTTTTATTAAAAATATTTTTCTTATAGATAGACTGAAAGAAAACTTGTGAAGCATCAATCAAGTGTACGATAAGGGCTTTATCATAATGTTTTTGGAAAATACTTGCATTATTAGCTTAAATAACAACACTATTTTGAAGGGAAAGCAGATCACCAACGTTTACATGCTTGATTTAAATAACATTGAATATGCTTCTTAATTTTTCTTAAAAACTATTGTTGATGAGTCATTATTGTGTCACAGGAGGTTATGTCGTGCCAGTATGAAAACCCTTAGAAAAGTAACCCAAAAGAACATAGTTAGAGGTGTCCCCAAGCTTAAGTTCACAAAAGACCACCTGTGTGATGCCTATCAACTAGGGAAGCAAGTCCAATCCTTTTTCCACTCCATTAAGGACATTAGCACTTCTAGACCTTTAAAAATCCTTCACATGGAATTGTTTGGACCCATTAGCACTGTCAGCTTAAGAGGGAAAGTCTATTGATTCGCAACAATCTCCCCCTTTTTTATGATAGCAAACACAAAAAATATTTAAACTTATTCAAAGCAGTTTTAAAAGACAATCATAAAAACATAATAAACTAGAATAATAAAAACTAATACAGCTACTCCCCCTTTTGACATCATAAAAAAGGAGGAGGAATAAAAGAAACATAATAAAAAAACAATATAAGAAGAAAAGATAGCATCACAAAAAAACAAGCAAACTAAAAGAAGGACGACCCCTGATCATCCAAATGAGGAGGTGGTGGTGGATGTGGCTGAAAGTAACTAGAAAGTGTCATGAACTGCTCTCCGAACTAGGCTATATCCTAGTCATGCTGGTGATGCTGGTGCGCCATGTAGGAGTCAAAACGAGCAATGTCCTCAGTATGTTCCTGCTCCTGTGTAATAATGTAAGTCTCGAAATATATCTCCCACTGATTGAATCGCTCTACCAGCTGATAGTGCTGGCGGAGCGGAGCAGGTGCAGGAATAGATGCTGGCACTACCTCCTCCTTAGCTCCCTGAGCTTCCTCGTGCCCCGGGTGGAGATGAGTACTATGAAGAATGTGAAAGGAGTTGTTTGAGTAGAAGGTAGGCTGAAAATTTGGTAGAGCAGGATATTAGAGAATATATTTTGATACTAAGATAGAAGAAATGATATATCCTAGGGCTAGATTTGGCTTCCTCCTATGTCCTAGATCATGAATGGTAGTCAGATGCTCTATGTTGCAAAAAACTAAATCAGTGGCATTGAGTTCTCCATTGGGCCAAAATGTAAAAGGTGGTGATCGAAAGAAGTGGGGTGATATGAATGTGATCAACATCTTTTAGAATAATGGAAGTGCGTAGGACATGTTGGATAGTCCTAGCATCTTTGAGTAAGGTGCTAGATTCTCTAACATAAAAGTGAGCATTGGTGTTCTGAAGAAAGTGGTTGGCCGGAGCCCAGTCGTAGTTAGGGTCAAAACACAGGGTGTGAAGTTTATCCCTTATGGTGGAAAGTTGTAAAAGCTCTGCATAATCTTGATATGTGATTTCGATGGGGCGTTGATTCACATAGGATCCGAGAGAAGTAAAAGAAGAATTTATGCGGAGACTAGATAAAATTTCAAAAACAAAGTTGTAGTTGAAAGGTATAGTAAGAGTAAGGAGAAAACATAAGGTGGTGTGAACAAATAGATCAAGTATAGGATATGAGAGAATGTTCAGGTTGATAGACCGGGAGATAGTGTTTTCGACCATCTTGTACCTTTTGGAGGCGGCTTGATCATCTGCCTCAATGAATCGAGGATCAAGAGTATCCCTCGAGGAACTCCTAGAAGGATGGCGAGATTACTTTCCATCAGCCATAATAGGAAAACATAGTGTTTAGGAAGAGCACAACAAGATTAAAGAGGAGTGGTGTGAGAAAAACTACATGAGAGGCTCGATTTAAAAAGAAATGATCGGATCATCCAGGATGATCACAGAATCATCCGAGATGATCCAGTGCAATAATTGAGTCCAGGATGATTGGTCAAAAAAGTCGTAATGTCATCCAGTATGACCAAATATCATCTGGGATAATAAGACTCTAGCGATCATCTTGTGGAATCAAGTCGGACGACCGTTGAAAAAAAAGATCATCCTTTCCTATTAGGTGGATTATTTAGGACGATGCAGAATAATGGATCGTACTGATCGAATAAAAACATTTAAAACATTGCCAAGTGTATCATCCAAGACAAATAGGTGGATCGTCTGGGACAATCACCTATAACTGGTCATACCGACCGAATTTAAAGTGTTAAAACATATTGCCATATGTATCATCCAGGACAAACAAGTGGATTGTATGGGCCAATTTTCCATAAATTGAGCAAAGAGTGAATAACATCGTCAAGGATGAAAAGAATCATCGAGGATGATCACAGATGATTGAAGCAGAAGATGTTCATATCGTCCAAGACGATAAAGCATCATCCATGATGGTCAGAAGTAGAAATGGTTATATCAGATGTTTAGATAAAAAATTCAAAGTGAGTTGAGCCGATCGTATAGGATAATATAAATATTATCCAGGATTATGTGACCAAAAGGTTTAAATTCAGATGATGGACGGAGATGACCAGAGAAGGCCTAAAAACTTAACAACACAGGTAAAATAGAAAGTAAGATAAAAAGATAGAAAAAGAAGAAATAAATAAATAAAATAAAAAAAATAAAAAGGAAAAAAATCATTTAAAAATAAGGAATAAAAAACTCTAAGTGATTGAATTTAAGGACTTGTAAGACCAATAAGTTAATATCGATGAAATCTGAAAATGGTAGAATATCCGATCCTGCTAACCCTAGCTCGGACTTCTCTTAGGGAAAAATCATCTTTTGAAAATAAGATAACTAACTCATAACAAACTAATTGGATAAGAAAAAGAGATAAATTCAAAACTTAGTTCCAGAAAAAATATCTTATAGAATAATATACCAAAGTGATTTGTCACAATCATGAAATTGAAATCAAGCCTTTGAAAATATCAAGTGACACATGAATTCTTCTCAGATTTATAGGTTTTGAAAGAGAGGGAAGGTTTTATTTTTATGGGTTTATTTTATACCTCTTGTCAATTTGATTGGTGCACTTTGCGTATTTTGATTTTTGATACACTTTGTGTACCTTTCAATTTTTGGCAATAATTATGCATCTTTTGTTTTGGCTTCATTGGCCACTTTTTATTTATATATTATTTTTGCAAGCTAGATCGCTTTTCAAAACTCTTAAATATTCTCAATTATGAGTATCTCTTCTAGATATTAGAGAAGAAAAACTCACTCTTTAATAATGGGAAAAATAAACCATGAAATAGAATCAAATTAATATGATAAATGCAACAACAAAATTTCACAGTACTTGAATGTAATATAAAAACTTTAAACATTATATATTTAAGATAGTTTATTGTAGTAAGATAGAAAAGATCTTTAAGTCCAAAGTCCAATTGTTAAATTGAGATAGACTTTTGTTTAGAAAAGAAAATTACACTATTAAAAAAGGTTAGAGGGAGGGAAACAATCAACGGTGTTTCTCCCTTTAATTGATTTAGGGATGTTTAGACATTGACTACAAAATTCCAAAAACCAAAAACCAAGATAAAATATCATTTCAAAGGAAAAAAATATTAGAGAAATAACAATTAAAAAATAACAACAAACATAATATACTAAAAATAGAAAACAATAATAATTAACAGAGTAGTAAACATCCAATTCAGAATTTATTAAGAAGCAAGTTTAAGCAATTATGAGCCTCAAGCCTCTGTAGTACAAGTATCATATGCTCTCATGAGGTCTTTGGTAGAGCACACCTATAAAAATCATCAACAGTCAGATTTAGGAACCCAAAAAGGTTTGGGTCCCTTCTTATGAAAAGAAGAATGCAATGCATTTGTGTTATGTTGTAAAACATGCAATTTTGGTCTCCATACCCAATGTGTACTATGGTGAACAGTGCAAGTGTGTGAAATGTGTCCTAGCATGCCACATGAAAAATATCTAACTCCAGAAAAAGGATTTACTAATTTATTGGGTGGTGATGCCTCTTTTTATGTGATGCATGCAATGTTGGTTTATTTTCAAAATCTTTGAGATTTATTTTTAGTAAATCATGCTCATCAACTAAATCTAAATTCTTTTTATTTAAATCTTCAAGTAAAGACATGTGATTTTTATCAAGTAGAGTGTGATCTTTACTTAAACTTTCATGCTTTTTTTGTAAATTCAAAAACTCAAATTTTAAACTTGCATGCTTTTTCTTAAGTTTCATATACGATGCATGAATTTTCTCACAAATTTCAAGTAATTGATTATAGGTTGGTTCACATACCTCTTCTTGATCCAATTAACCAAGATGATCGTCCATTAAGCACAAAGTTATTATCTCTTCTTCAGCTTCAGTCTCAGATGAGTTAGATGCAGAAGCTGTCCAGAAAACTTTTTGGTACTGCTTCTTGTCCTTCCTATATTTGGGTTTCTCCTCACCCTTCTTCTTGCTTGGGTGCTCCTTAAGTGTAAGACTATTAGCTTTAACATATCCATGCTTACTGCATTCAAAGTAAACAACATTAGAAGAACTTTTATAATTTTTTTCTATCCTTACCTCTTTTCCCCTTCTGATGATAGTTGTTGTTCTTCCTTAAAAAGATTTTAAATTGCCTAGTGATAAGCCAACATCATCATTTTCAGATCCAGAAGAATCAGTTTCTGTGTTGTTGGCCTTTAGTTCCACAATTTTATCCTTCTTTTTCTCACCTACATCAAGATTTCTTTGATTCACCCCTTGCTCGTAAGCAATGAGTGATCCAAGTAAATTATCAACAAAATAAGTATTTAAATTTTTAGATTTAGTAATTGCATTGATTTTAGCATCGAAAGAAGAAGGCAAACATCTCAAAATTTTATTGACTCTTTTATAATTAGTTAGCTCTCTTCCTAAAGCATGCAATGAGGTGATAATTTGAGTAAACCTTGTATACATGTCAGAAATTGATTCAAAAGGTTTCATACAAAAAAGTTTGTAGTCATGCAATAAAATATTCAACCTAAATTATTTAACTTCATTGGTTCTTTCATAAGTTACACACAATCTATCTCAAATTTCTTTACCAGTTGCATAAGTTGGAACATGCATATAATCTTTAGTTTTTAAAGCAAAGAAAAAGTAGTTCAAGAATTTTGTATTAAGTTATGCTAAATCTCTTTCATCAAAAGTCCATTCAGTAAAAGGAATTCAATTTTAATTCCATTAAGTTCACGAGAAGGTGATGTATAACCTTCTTTAACAAGCATCCACATACGATAATCAAGCGATTATAAAAATGTAGACATACGAGTTTTCCAAAAATCAAAAGGGATATTATCAAACAAAGGTGATCGTGTAATAAAATATCCTTCTGTTGTATTACGATTACCAAAGTTAGCCATCGATCAAAATTCAAAAGTTTTCAAAAACTAGATTTTATGAATCCCACTCTAATACGACTTGAAAGTTTGTTAGGGATGTTAAGCCCTTATGAATTAGTCTCAAAGCTAATCAAGAGGGGGGTGAATTGGTATTTTAAAAAATCTTTCGATCAAAACACAATATTAAAACAAAAATCAAGATTCACCATAGAAATTTAGAGTGCAGAAATTAAATGCGGATGCAGTAATAAAGAACACATAAATTTATAGTGGTTCGATCAATACAACCTACGTCCACTCCCTGGAGGCGCCCTTCGAGTATTGCACTAAACTCAGTGTCTCTCCTTTTGCCCCCACAGCAAGGTGAAGAAGCCTTTACAAACCACCTTTCCACTAATCCAGGTGAAGCAGAGAATTTAACTCCTTTTGCTTCCTCCAAAAGTAGGCAGAGAACCTAACTCCTTTGTTTTCTCATGAAGCAGGCAAAGAACCCTGATTAGATGCTGAAGTTTACCTCTCTAGAACCCCCAAGGAACTAAGGATGATGACTGGAGAAGATGATGAAAGATCCTTGCTTGGAGCAACCTTTATGAACCCCCTCATAAACTCTCCCTCATAAGATCCTCTCTCTCTCTCCCCCTTACTCTCCCTCTCCTCTTGGCTCTCTCAGGTCAAAATAGCAGCAAAAGATGTTCTAAATGGTAAAACAAGTACTCTTAAATAGAAGAGCTTCAGAATAGCTCATTAATTGTAACTTACCAACTTTATCTTTTAGGATGATATAAATATCATCCCGTAAGATTAGTACAAATTAAGCTCAATCAGTTAGGACAATCTGGGATGATCTAAAGAAATTTATGCATATCATCCAAGATGATAAAATATCATACTGTATTATTAGTACAAATCATGAAGTATCATCCAGATAATCGCACTGAAAGGATGTCTGGATGATTAAAAAATAGCTTGATCGTCCAGGACAATCTCACGATCATCCCAGATGATTAGTTCAAATTTGTGAAAATCATTTATAACATCGCCCTGAAAAAAAGTTATCTGATATGTGATCGTTCAGGAATAGCTAAGGTTTTTGGATTGATCATCCCGGATGATCTTGCGATCGTCCAGGATGATATAATAATATCAATCAATCCTTAATTACTTTCCTTAATTACCAGATTAATTTAGACATAATTGTATTACATCGTTCAAGATAATGTCCTGAATGATGTCCAAAAATAAATAATACTTAAATAGATCTAGTGGCTTATTCTTTTTTAATTGAACCTATCATCCTAGCCGATACAATGATCATCCAAGATGATGTGCTTAATGACGGCTGCTTTAATCAGGATGCCCTAATAAGGGTTTATGTTTTCAACTGATCATCCCGGATGATAGTGGGATCATCCTGAATGATGTGAGAAAAAAATAGAGAACTCTAAAAAATAGTCAGAAAAATTCTCTCAAGTGTGTGTGCAAGGTTACTTAGCATCAGGAACCACTTCATTTACAATAGACTCAAGAAAGGGAAAAGTATACAAACTGACTCAGACCTAGTCTACCTAATCTTGACCTAGTTCAAATCACAGTATGATCTTATGGACCTGAAATGATAGTAGGCAAGGCAGTTGTAGAGAAACAAAAGTGTTTACTATCATCAAAATCATATTCCCTAGAAATAGATTCTCAACAGGTATAATCAGAAACTCCAAGAATCTTTTGATTAAAAATGTTTTTCTTGTAGATAGACTGAAACACAACTTGCAAAGCATCAGTTAGGTGTATGGTAAGGGCTTCATCATAATTTTTTTGTAAAATACTTGCATTATTAGCTTAAATAACAACACTATTTTACAGGGAAAGCAGATCACCAACATTTACATGCTTGATTTAAATAACATTGAATGTGAGGGTTAATTTTTCTTAAAAACTATTACTGATGAGTCATTATTATGACACCGGAGGTTATGCCATGCCAGTATGAAACTCCTTAGGAAAGTAACCCAAAAGGACAAAGTTAGAGGTGTCCCCAAGCTTAAGTTCACTAAAGACCACCTGTGTGATGCCTGCCAATTAGGGAAGCAAGTCTAATCCTCTTTCCACTCCATTAAGGACATTAGCACCTCTAGACCTTTGAAAGTCCTTCACATGGAATTGTTTGGACACATTAGCACTGCTAGCTTAAAAGGGAAAGTATGGATTTTGGATTGTCGATCACTACTTGAGGTTCACTTGGATTAAATTTCTATCTCATAAGAGTTAGTGTTTTGATGAGTAGATCCTTTTCCACTTGGATTCAGAAAAAGCTAGGTTATGAGATCTTGACCATCCATAGTAACCATGGGGGAGAGTTTGAAAATGAGAGATTTTGAGACTTTTGTGAGGATAAAGGGATTAGCCATAACTTCTAAGCTCCTAGGACCCCTCAGCAAAATGGGGTAACGTTTTTAGACACTTAACCTTTCCCACCTCTATGTCTTTAGCTATAAGGTTTTTATTCTTAATAATGGTAAATCACACTTAGGAAAATTTGACCCAAAATTTGATGAAGGGGTGTTCTTAGGATATGTAATTGTGGGCAAATCCTTTAGGGTGTTTAATAAGAGGACATTGGTGGTACAGGAGACTACTCATGTAGTGTTTAATGAATCTGATCCTAAGAAGTCTAGAGTACAGGATAAAGATGATGTTGGAGAGATTACCCAAGGAGTTAGGAAATAAGTGAATCACTTTGCCTTTATCTCAATGACTGAAACAACCAACATTAATCAAGCCCAATCTGATGAGTTTTTAATTTTAGCCATGCAAGAGGAATTAAATCAATTTGATAGGAATAATATTTCGGAGCTTGTAGAATGACCAAAGGGACAAAGTGTTATTGGAACCAAATGGGTCTTTAAGAATAAAATGAATGATTCTAGTGTGGTGGTCAGGAATAAGCTGAGATTGGTGGCTAAGGGGTACAACCAAATAGAAGGGATTGATTTTGAGGAGACCTTTACCCATGTAGGTAGATTGGAAGCCATTTGAGTGCTCTTAGCCTTTGCCTGTTATAAAAGGATTTAAGCTTTCTAAATGGACGTTAAGAGTACCTTTTTAATTGGGGTAATAAAAAAAGGATATGTTTGTGGAGCAACCCCCAAGTTTTGAGAGTTCCTTATTTTTAAATCATGTTTTTAAATTAAAAAAGGCCTTATATTGATTAAAACAAGCATCCAGAGCTTGGTATGAGAGGCTTAGCACATTCTTACTAGAGAGGGAGTTTTATAAGGGGAGAATAGGCACCACCCTTTTTTTGAGGAAAGTATGAGATGAATTACTCATTATTCAAATCTATGTTGATGATATACTTTTTGGATCTTCGGATAAAAGACTATGTGATGATTTTTCTAAAACAATGAGTAATGAATTTGAGATGAGTAGGATGGGAGAGTTGTCCTACATTTTGGATGATAAAATCTTTCTAAATTAATCAAAGTACATAAAGGATATCTTGAAGAAATATGAAATGGATAAAGCCAAGTGAATAAAAACTCCCATGACCTCCAGTGTTCAATTGGATAAGGACCCCAATGGAAAATCTATTGATCAAAAGAAGTATATTGGGATGATTGGATCTTTACTTTACCTGACTGCTAGCCAACTTGATATAATGTTTAGTATATATCTATGTGCTAGATTTTAAGCTGATCCTAAAGAATCCCACCTGACTGCAGTTAAGAGAATTCTTAGATATCTCTTAGGTACCGAAAACTTAGGAATCTGGTATCCTAGGCACAATACTTATTTTGAGATTATTGGATATTCTGATTCTGATTTTGTAGGATGTCGAGTAGATAAAAAGAGCACTTCTGAGACCTATCAATTCATAGGATAATATTTAGTCTTTTGTCTAGTAGAAAACAAAACTTTATTGCACTTTCCACTGCTTAAGCTGAATATATTGTCTTAGAGAGTTGTATGGCCCAAGTCCTTTGGTTGAAGCAAGAAAAATTTTGGATTTAGGATTACCTGTAGGCACAATTTAAATCCATTTTGACAACACTAGTGCCATCTGCATCTCTAAGAATCATATTAAACATTCAGGGACCAAATATATTGACATAAGACATCAGTTTATTAGAGACCATGTAACCAAAGGAGACACTGAGTTACACCATGTGGAAACTGATAATCAACTGGCTGACATCTTTACCAAACCAATGGACTTCGACACTTTCACTTGCAATTCTGATAAGCTCAAGACTAGGTATATTAGGGTTATAGTCAGTTTTTATTTTATTATGTATTTTCTCATTTCTTAAGTCGTATCATGTAATTGGGAGGATATCATTGCTGAGTAACCTTGTATATACATAAGAGGAGATATAAAAATATTTTTGAGAGAGTTTTTTAAAGAAATTTGTATTGTATGATCTTGGTTTTATATTATATAGAGTAATTTATATTATATGATTTTAGCTCATATTGTACGAAGTGTTGTGCTCTATCAAAATCCTAACATCCAGAGGTTAAGAAAGATACTAATTTTATATTGATCGTACTGT
Source organism: Dendrobium catenatum (assembly GCF_001605985.2). Lineage (NCBI taxonomy): Eukaryota > Viridiplantae > Streptophyta > Magnoliopsida > Asparagales > Orchidaceae > Dendrobium > Dendrobium catenatum. The sequence goes on along the minus strand of NW_021319121.1, from coordinate 513,439 downwards.
ATGATTTAATTTGTAATTTATACCCTAATTAAAATCTTTCTTAATGAATCTTAGAATATCATGCAATCAAATCATGGATAATTATTATGATTAATTATATTGTACGATATAGTTCATATATATGATTACCTTTGTATGAAATTGATCATCCCATGGATTATACCAAACAAATCCATAATTTTTGTAATGATCATATCATATGATGTCCACAGTACTGGATGATCACTCATGTACAAAATTAGTCATCCTAAGGATCATCCTAAACAAACGAATGGAATTTATATAGATCATATCATATGATGTTTGGATCATACTATATGATTTCTTAAAAAAGTTAAACAGTTCATTTGAATAATCCTACTATACATGTCTGAATTGAACTGATGGTACTATATTTTACATGAATCATATTATATGAATAGAAGACAAATATCTTAAAATTTAGGGCTTTTTTATGCCCATTGTTTAAGGATTTCCAGTACTTTTATGAAAAATCTTTTGATGTTGGGTTGACCTAAGAAAGAGCTTAGAGAAGGAACATAGGAGAGCTTTTAGAGAGAGTGGTCCTTGTGAGGGATTCACAAAAGTTTCTCCTAGCGAAGTTTCCATCATCTTTGTCAAGATTCTTCCTTAGTGGTTCCGGGGAGACTTTCATTCGCATCAGATCTAAGGTTCTCTGCCAACTGCAAGAGGGAGTAAAAGGATTTTTATGGTTCTTTGCCTACACTAGGAGGGAGTAAAAGGATTTTCAACTTCTTTACATACTTCTAGAGGGAGTAAAAGGATTCGAAGGTTCCTAGCCTACTCTAGGAGGGAGTAAAAGGATTCAAGGTACTCTACCTCATCGGGATGACGGAAAGATTTTTCTTCATGATTATGAACTTTTTTGTATAAAAATGTAGCGAATCTATTTCTGAAATGTATACTAGGTTTACACAGATTATTACTTTCCTGCATGCCTTAGAAAGAGAGCTTATAATTTATGAAAAAGTTAACAAAATTCTTCATTATTTATTGTCTTCCGATGAAGCAAAAATAATTGTTATTATTGAATCTAAAGATCTAAGTGTTTATTCCATAAATAACTTACTTAGATCACTCTTTGCCTATGAACAAAGAGTGAGTGAAAGGCAGCTTGATACAGGTGAAAGGAGAAAAGAGAAAATTATAGCCTTAAAGGCTAATGATTCTGATAGTGACTCTTCTGGACAAGATGATGATGACATTTCCCATATGACTAGATAATTCAAATGCTTTTTAAAGAAAAATAAAAAAATGTAATCAGCAATGAAATAAAGGTAAGAATATTAAAGTTCTTAAATTCTTATGATGTCATATGTTTTGAATGCAGGAAGCTAGGGCACCTAAAGTCTAATTGCCTAACTCTTAAAGCACACCCAAGCAAGGAGAAGGGTGAAGAAAAAGCTAAATTCAAGAAGGGAAAGCAAAGGACCCAAAAAGCTTTCTAGGTAGATTCAATATCAGACTCTTCTAAAACTGAAGTAGAAGAGGAGGTAACCAACATATGCTTGATGAAAGAAGATCAATTTGTTCATTTTGATCAAGAGAAGGTATATGAGCTTCCCTATGGTCAATTATTTGAAGTTTCTAAAAAAATTCATACTGCACATAGGAAGATTAAAAAATCACATGAAAGCCTTAAATATGATTTTTAAATTCTGCAAAAAGAGCATGAATACTTAAGAAAATATCATTCCACTCTAAATAATAATCACATAGATTTGTTTGATGAATTTGAAATCTTAAATAAAATTATTCTTAATTAAGTGAGTTGTATGATTCCTTAAAAATATCACATGTTGATTTACAAAATACATATAATAGATTAGAAACTCTTGCATCTGAATTATATAATAGGGAGCATGCATTGAAAGTAGAAAATTTAATTATTGAAGGTGCAAATAAAATTTTACAAGCTAAATTAATTGCTTTTAAGGAAAATATAAGACCACCTTCACTTGAAGAGTTTTATAATCCATCAAATGAGCATGCATCATTCAAGCATAGGAAGAGGCACCATTACCCTAATATATTAGTAAATCTTTTTCCTGATGTTAGATGATTTTCTTATGGAATGCTAAGATATATCTCTCATACTTGCACCATTCACCATAGAACACATTAGGTGTGGAGACCAAAATTTCAAATTTTACAGCATAGCATGCATTTATTTCACACTTCTTTCCAAGATGGAAACCAAATTTGTTTGAGTTCCCAAATCTAACATCTAATGATTTTGTAGGGATGCTCTCACAAAAGACCTCATATGAGCATTACGTACCTAGACAATGGATATTCAAGGCACATAATTAGGGATGTAGATAAATTCATTTTTCTAGAGACAAGGACAAAAGGCAAGGTGACACTTGAGATAACACCACCAGCGGAGTGGTTGTTGGATCATGTATAATTAGCAACTCTAAGAATTTTATTGTTAAAAATATTTTATTGGCACATGGCTTGAAATATAAATTTCTTAGTATTAGGGGTGTCAATTTTTGACACGACCTAAAACACGACCCGAACCCGACCCAGAAAAATCTGGGTTCGGGTCAACCCAAACCTTAAACGGGTCGGGTTTGGGTTGACCCAACAACCCGAAATTGACCCGAAAGTGACACAAAAAATTATATTTGACCCAAAAACCCGAGATTCACTCATTTTTTACCCGATTTTGACCCAAAAATTAAATATTGACCCAATTTTTGACCAAAAAATTAGCAATTTTAGGTCAACTTCGGGTCATTCGTGTCGGGTTGGGTTGACCCGGACCCGAATCGGGTCGGGTTGACCCGGACCCGAATCGGGTCGGGTTCGGGTCCGAAAATCTGACCCGTTTTTAAAAATGGGTCGGGTTCGGGTTGACCCGAACAGTGCCGGGTCAGTTTCGGGTTCGACCCGAACCTTACCGACTGACTCGAATTGACACCCCTACTTAGTATAAGTCAGCTTTATTATAAAGGATTTAACATTAAATTTTTATCTACTAGCTGCATGATTATTATAAATGGAAATACTATGCTGTAAGGAAAAAGAATTAATAATATTTACATGGTTGATTTAAATTATATTGAACCAGCTTCTTCTTTTTTCCTAAAACCTATTATTGATAAATCTTGGTTATCGCATAGGAGAATGTGTCATGCAAGTATAAAAAATCTAAGGAAAATCACTCAAAAAGACTTAGTGAGAGGAATTCCCAAACTAGAGTTCACTAAGGACCACATGTGTGATGCCTGTTAATTAGGGAAATAAGTCAAATCCTCTTTCCACTCAATCAAAGACACTAACACTAGCAAACCTTTAAAAGTCCTACACATGGATCTCATTGGACTTGTCAGCACTACAAGCCTAGGAGGAAAGTCTTTGGGTATGTGATTGTTGATAATTATTTGAGGTTTATTGGGTTAGATTCCTATTTCATAAAAGTGAATCATTTGAGGAGTTTAGGTATTTTTCCACTTTGATTCAAATAAAACTAGGTTGTGAAATTTTAATAATTCATAATAAATAATGTGGAGAATTTGAGAATGAAACAATCTGAATCTTACTTTAAGGAGCAAGGGATATAGCATAATTTTTTCAACTCCTAGATCCCTTCAGCTGAATGGGATTGCTAAAATTAAGAATAGGACCCTAGTAGAAGCTACTAGAGCCATGTTAGCTGAATAATCACTTCCTAATTTTTTTTTTGGCATAAGCAGTGTATACAACCTGTTATGTTAGGAATTGGATAAATGTTAGATTCAAGCTGAATAAGACATCCTATAAAATTCTTAAGGGTAGGATACCCAATCTCTCCACCTTCATGTCTTTGGATGTAAAGTGTTCATTCTAGATAATGGGAAATCTCTACTAGGAAAATTTAACCCCAAATCTGATGAAGGAGTGTTCCTAGGTTACTCAAATGTTGTGAACTCTTATAAAGTTATCTATAAAAAAGACCAATAACAGAGGAGATCGCTCATATTATATTTGATGAATCTGATAATTCTGGAGGGTCTAAGGTAGAAGAAGAAGAGGTTGTATAAATTTTCCAAGGATTAGAATATACAAATATGGAGGAAAGGGTAGAATCTGAAAACACATTACCTAGAGAAGGAGATTTTCTTCAAGTCATCCTAAAGAACTTATCTTATGAGACTCATCTAAAGGGGTTAATATTATGCATATACTTAGAAAAGAAGTAAACCACTCTGCCTTCATTTCAATGACCAAACCCACCAATCTAAATCAAGCCCTATCTAATGAATTCTAGATCCTAACCATGCAATAAGAGTTAAATCAATATGTGAGAAGTGATATTAGTGAACTTGTTGAAAGACCTCAGGACCAGAGGGAGGTTAAAACTAAATGGGTTTTTAAAAATAAAAAGAATGATTCAAATATAATGGTTAGAAATAAAGAAATATTAGTGGCTAAGGGGTATAACTAAATAGAAGAAATTTATTTTGAAGAGACCCTTACACCTGTAGCTAGTTTGGAAGCCATTAGGGTGCTACTAGTCTTTGCTTTTTTTAAGGGATTCAAATTGTACCAAAAGAATGTCAGAAGTGCCTTTCTGAATGTGGTGATAAAAGAAGATGTGTATGTTGAATAACCCCTTGGCTTTGAAAATTCACAATTTCCTAATCATGTGTTTAAATTAAAAATGCATTATATGGACTGAAAAAATCACCCAGACCATGGTATAAGAGGTTAAGCACATTTCTAAAAGGAAGAACCTTTGTTAAGGGGATCTTTGACACCACCCTAATTTTGAAAAAAGTAGGATATGAACTACTCATTATCCAAATTTATGTTGCTGATATTTTGTTTGGATCTTTTGATAAATTTTATGTGATAATTTTTTAAAAATAATGATTAAGGAGTTTGAGATGAGTATATTGGGAGAACTAACTTACTTTCTTAGATTTTTCATAAGGCAGAAGGATGATGGAACTTTCATTAGTCAATCAAAATACATTAAAGACATCATTTAGAAATATTAAATGGATAAAGCCTTGCTAATCAACACTCCCATGAGTTCAACTATTCAGTTAGATAAAAATTCAAATGAAAAATTTTGTTGATAAAAAATATAAAAGAATAATTGGATCACTTCTTTACTTAATTGATAACATATATAATATTATATTTGTAGAAACTTGTCCAATATGAATTAGGTTGTTAAACCTAAGCTTATGTCCCAGCGGCTAACTAAGAGGGGAGTGAATTAGTAATTAAAAAATTATCCCTCTTTTAAAAATTTTATACCGAAAATAACTTTAGTTAATTTTGTAGAAAACATTTTTCAACCACAAGTTAAAACAGTTAAAACAAAATTAGTGGAAAATAAAAAGACACAAGATTTATAGTGGTTCGGTCAAACACGACATACATCCACTCCACGGAGGCACCCTCCGAGTATTGCACTAATACCCCTAGTGACTCTCCTTTTGCACCCACAGCAAGGCAGAGAAGGCTTTACAAAAACTCTCTTCCACCACTACTCGGTGCGGTAGAGAACCGTCATCCTTTTACACTCTCCAAGTGTTGGCAGAGAACCATCTGTCATGTCACACTCTCTAGGTGTAGGCAGAGAACCCTTCGTCCTTTCACATTCTCTAAGTGTGGGCAGAGAACCCTTCGTCCTTTCACACTCTCCAAGTGTGGGAAGAGAACCTTTCTTCCTTTCACACTCTCCAAGTGTGGGTAGAGAACCCTTCGGCTGTTCATACTTTCCAAGTGTCGATAGAGAACTGGATCTCCTTGACAGATCTTCTCACAAGAAATCTAAAAAGAAGAGAGAAAAGAGTGAAGTAATCACAAATCACAAATAGAGATTCTTACTTTTGAGTACCAAGTGAATCATTCACGCTCCAGTAGTAAGAATCCTCTTACAAACACTCTCTCAAACTCACTCCTTGAGTTTCCCTTCAGTTGGCACGAAGATCAGTAGGTAAAAAGATATTGAGAGGCAATTTTAATTGGACTTTATATAGGAAAAAATTGTCCAAAAATAGCTAAAATTGAAGTCTGTATATAGTGGATCGTCCCGTACGATCGTGTATCATCCTGGAGAAATTTACTTAAATCAGTTGGAAATGAACCCAATGTATACTGGTACGAACTGACTTCATACCCGATTATCGTCCCATACGAACTAAGTTCATACGGTACGGACAGTTATACCATGGGTCAGTTTCAACAAACTGCAGGATGTTATCAAAATTTGAAAGGATAGAGTATTTTCATCCTGGGATGAATAGGAGTTCGTCTAGACAAAATTGTTATAGAGGGCATTTCTTCCTGGGCCGAATAGGAGCTCGTTTGAACGAAAATTTTCCATAGAGCATTTCATCCTGGGACGAATTGGAGTTCGTCTGGATGAAATTTTTACAGAGAGCATTTCGTCCTAGGCTGAATATAGGATTTCGTCTCAACAAAAATTTTATATAGAGCATTTCATCCTGGGATGAATTGGAGTTCATCTAGACGAAATTTTTATAAAGAGCATTTTGACCTTGCACGAATTGGATTTCATCTAAACAAAAATTTTCCAAAGAGCATTTCATCCTGGGACGAATAGAAAAATTCGTCTGGATGATCAGGACTTAGAAAAATTTTCTCACTTCCTATTCGTTTCATTGTTCTTCCAAGGGGATAATTGACTTGATCATCCCGTACGAACATGGTTCGTCCCGTTCGATCAGTATGAATTTTAAAGATCTCCCCAAGTGAGTATGTGCTAAGTTACTTAATTACAATCACTCTCTCTCAAACTCAATACAATGAAAAGTACAAGCTTCAAATTATAAATTATCTCAAGTTGAATTTTGATTCGAAATCTTCATTAGTTTGGAGTTCGATTTTCCTGAAATGTTAGTCCACACAAGAGAAAAAACAAATCTTCCAAAAAGTTTTAGGAGAAAATAAAATTTAAAACAATAATATTTGGAATCATCAAAATAATACAAGTTGCAAGAATGTAAAACATGCAAATAGCAACTCTCTTAACAATCTCTCCATTTTTGATGATGGCAAAATAATTATTGTTGTATAATTTTCAAATTTAAAGAATATCCTAAACTCTCCTAGAATTGATGAACATATGAAAATAAGGAGGCATTGCATAGCAATTTTATCTTCTTCTCCTTTTTTTTAAAAAAATACAACATATACAATACAAAATAACAAAAAAAATACGAATACAGAACAAAGATATAAACAATATGATAACAAATATACGAACAAAACGATACGATACTAATAATACTTTCTCCCCCTTTTTGACAACATCAAAAAGAGAAGAAGAAAAAGCACATAAATGTAAGCAGTCAGATGATAATCCTTTGATAATTGATCCTTGAAAGTGATTGAATTAAATATTACAAATAAAATCAAATCATTAGGTAAATAAAAATGATTCATAGAATTTAAGAAGAGATATAACATTGATAATAAAAAATATATATCAAAAACATGAATCAATTTAGACACTAAGATAAAGAAAATCATTACAAAAAGGATGAATATAAAATTTATATATTTCAAATTTTAATACGAATTATAAATATATAGAAGATCAATTTGAGTTAAGAGAATAAAAGATTGTGGAAAGAAATGACTACCACATGTGGCGCTTTGTGCATCTTTTTCAATAGTTTTGGCACATTTTTGTGCATCTTTTAACTTGTGGGCTTATTTTGTGCCTTTTTTCAAATTGCGAACCATTGCGCATTCCTTTTGATTTTTATACATTTTTTTTTTCAAGAGTAATCTTGATCTTTCCAAGATCAATAATAAAAAATTTCAAGTTTTTCTAAGTGCTTCAATATTTATTGATAAGTGAAATACAAAATAAGAAAACATCACAATTACAATAATAATATTAAACATTAATATAGTCTAATAAGATACATTAAATTGACAATCTTAATTCTATCAAGTTATAAGCAAAACTTAAATTTAGAAAAATTAGATTTTCTAATGAATTTAATTTTAAGTTGCACTTCAAGGTATAGCACTTGTAGGATTAAAAATTTTAGGGATTTTCATATATGCTAACACACATTTCAAAATAAGATTAAAACCAAAACAAGATAACGTATATTGATATCATTATAATGGTTATTACAATCTAAGAATGATATCAATACCACATAAAACTCAAATACAAAAACATTTAATGAAACAAACACATAACTAAAACAAAATACATCACAATGTAACACATCACAATCTACTACATCACAATCATATCAATTAAAGAAAGAACACAACCAAGTACATGAATCACTCTGATGGTCCCTGATCTAGAGGAGGAGGAGGAGGTACAATACTAAAGAAGTTAAAACAACTGCTTATCATATGCATCTTGGAACTAATATCATTCATCTGCTCTCTCATATACCCATTGAATATCCTGCTGGTGTAAGTGAGTTTCAATTTGATCAAATCTCTGAACCAAATCTTGGTAATTTGGTTCACTAGCAGGTGCAGGTGCAAGTTTAGGTTCCTCCTCTGAGTCACTAATAACCTGTATTTTATGTGGTTCATCTTTATTGAAAATTGCTTCAAAAGATCCGTCGTTGTAGTAGAGCGGTTCTTCAAAATCTTGAACTGGATGAATCAAATCATACTTCTTCTCCAAAATGAAGGCAACAAGATGTCCTAAAACTATGTTCTTCTTTCTTTTATGGTCGACATGACCAATTTCAGAAAGTTCATAAAGATAGTCAAGGATTAGTTGGGCTTCATCTATTGGTTGATTAGTCATAATCAAGTAGGTTACTGTAGAGAGAAGAGAAGTAATGTTGACTCTATCACCCGCTTTAGGAATTATTGAAGTTCGAAGAACATGCTGGATGATACGAGCATTACGAACAAGAGAGGACACTTTAGGCATATGCTCCTTAAATATAATTTTTCTAATCACTTCATTAATTTCAGTCCAGTCAAAATCAGAAGTAGTGGTCATGGTATGAGCTCTAATTCCCTCAGTCCTTAAGTTCAAAAAGATTCCTAGGTCAGCCTTAGTGATTTCAACTTTCTTCTTAAAAACATAGGACTTGATTACATAATGGTCGGAGTTGAAGGACATGTTTGCTAGGAAATAATGAAAGGTCACTTTGTTATAGAGGTGGACTTGTGTGAGAATGAGACCAAATTGAGTTGAAGCAAACAAGATCATTACTTGAAAGGTTAGTTGTTCCTGAATAAGAACTCTAGATGGGGTGATCTTAGCCGAGGAAAATTTAGGAAATAATTCTTCGTTAGCCTTGGATAGAAAGTTATCGCTAGAATTTCTATGTGGACCCTTGGCTAGAACCTTTTGTCATTTGCTTGAACTTGCCATGGATAAGATCTAAAGGAAGAAAGGATTCTAAAAGGGATGTGTGAGTGCGACTGTTGAGTTCATAGACAATCAATTTAATGAAATACAACTGTTTGTATAGATGAAATTATCTTCGTCCCGTACGAAATTAAGTTTGTCCCATACGAAAAAATTTTGTATGGACGAACGAATGAGTCCAAAATGAAACTTCTTTTCGTGATCACACAACTTACAAAGCGACCTTTAGTACAGAATTTTGACCAAACGATCGTATAGACGAACAGGTGTTCGTCCTGGACAATCAGAAATTAAAGATCATTTTAATGATAGTTAAAACCGTCCCCCACATCGATTCGCCAAGCGTTCGTCCGGACGAACCAAAGATTCATACATACAAAAATAATATTAAAAATGACCTTATCCGTTTAACTGTAAACCAATCGTCCCATCGTTTAAAAATTTCATTCGGACGATATTACGATCGTACAGATGAAGTGAAAAATAAAAATTGAAAAATGCATACAAACGGTTCAAATCCTACAGTTGATACACTACACAATTCGTTCCGTACGAAAATATTTTTGTCCTGGATGAATGTCACTTAATTTTTCAAAAACATGCACTCAATCAAAACCAAAACACAAATACAATAAAAACATAATAAAATAATAAAAATACAAACTCAAAATACAGAAAAATCACAAACTCAAAGATTCACACAAAAATATTAACTAGAAACACACATCAATATTGAAGAAAACATTTTTATTAAGCATTCAGATCGATTACTCCAAGCCTTGTTTTTAATGCACTAAAAGTATCAAAGACTAAAGGTTTTGTAAGCATGGCTGCAAGTTGATTTTCAGTAGAAACATAAATGAGTTCAATTTCTCCTTTGGATACATGATCCCTTATAAAATGATGCCTTATGTCTATATGTTTGGTTCTATAATGTTGAATAGGATTTTTAGGAATATAAATAGCACTAGTGTTATCACAATAAATTGGAATAGTGCCTATAGTTAATCCTAAATCAATCAACTGTTGTTTCAACCAAAGTACTTATGCCACACAACTTCCTAATGTAATATATTCAGCTTTAGCATTAGATAGGGCTACTGAATTTTGTTTTCTTCTGGACCAAGAGACTAAAGAATTTCTAATAAACTAAAATGTTCCAAAAGTGTTTTTTTTATCCACCCACAACCTGCAAAGTCAGAATCTGAATAACTAATTATTTCAAATGAAGAGCTAAACTTAGGATACCAAATTCCTAAGTTCTGAGTTCCTAACAGATATCTTAAAATCCTTTTTATTGCTGTCAAATATGATTCTTTTGGATCTGATTGAAATCGAGCACACAAACAAACACTAAATATGATATCGGGCCAGCTAGCTATCAAGTAAAGTAAAGATCCAATAATCCCTCTAAATTTCTTTTTTTCTAAATTTCTTCAAAAAGAGAGTTGTATCCACACTTCCTTTTTCAAATGATCTTTCAAGTAGGAAGGTGCTCAATCTCTCATACCAAGCACTAGGTGCTTGTTTCAATCCATATAATGCATTTTTTAATTTGAAAACTTGATTTGGGTATTTAGAATTTTCAAAACTTGGAGGTTGTTCTACAAAAACATCCTACTGAATTATCCTATTCAAAGCTGCACTTTTTACATCCATTTGGTACATTTTAAATCCTCTAAAATAGGCAAAGGCTAACAAAACCCTAATTGCTTCAAGTCTAGCTACAGGGGCAAAAGTCTCCTCAAAATCAATCCCTTCAATCTAATTATATCTTTTAGTAACTAATCTAGCCTTATTTCTAATGACTACTCCTGAGTCATTCATTTTATTTTTGAATACCAACTTAGTTTCAACTACACTTTGATCCTTTGACCTTATAGTTAATTCTCAAACTTTATTTTTTACAAATTGATTTAACTCTTCTTGCATAGACAAAATTCAAAATTCATCCAAAAGTGTTTAATCAATATTTGTGGATTCTATTGTTGAAATGAAGGCTGAATGATTGACTTCTTTGTTTAATCCACGCCTAGTCCTTACATCCTCACTAGGTTAACCAATTATTAGTTCCTTTAGGTGGTTTTTAAAAAATCTCAAATCTCTAGGCAAAGGATTTTCTATCTCCAAATTTTCTTCCAAATTTATTTTATCAATCTTTTGGGAGTTAATCTCAATCTCATCTTCTTCAATATTTGGCTCTTCCAAAATTCCATATTCAACAAATACAACATGTGTGGTCTCCTCAATTACCAAATTTTTTTTGTTGAATACTTTATAAGACTTTCCAACACTTGAGTATTCTACAAAAATCCCTTCATCTAATTTTGGATCAAATTTTTTTAAGGCAGATTTTTCATTATTATGAATAAACACCTTACAACAAAAAATATACAAATGTGACAAATTAGGTGTTCTTCCATTTAGCAACTCAAATGGTATTTTATTTAATTTAGATCTCACATTCACTATATTCAGAACATAACATGTAGTGCTAACCGCCTCAGCCCAAAAATATTTTGGAAGTGATTATTCTGCCAACATGGCTCGAGCGGCTTCTATTAATGTTCTATTCTTTCTTTTGACTACCCCATTCTGCTGAGGGATTCTAGGTACAGAAAAGTTGTGATCCATTCCTTTCTCCTTACAAAAATCCTCAAATCTTTCATTCTCAAATTCTCCTCCATGATCACTTTGTATAGTCATAATTTTACATCCTAGCTTTCATTGAATCTAAGTCGAAAAGTTTCTAAATTCCTCAAATGAAACACTTTTATGAAATAGAAATGTAACCCATGTAAATCTAAAGTAATTATCCACAATCACAAATTCGTATACCTTCTCTCCTAGACTTATAGTTCCAACTGATCCAAAAAGATCCATATGAAAAATCTCCAATGGTTTACTAGTTCTAAGATCCTTATTAGACTGAAAATAACACTTCACATGTTTTCCTAATTGACATGCATCACAAAGGTGGTCCTTAAAAAAGTCTATTTTTGGTAAACCTCTCACTAAGTTCTTTTGGGTAATCTTCCTACGGTTTTTCATGCTAGAGTCAAAAAGTCTCCTATGCCAAAGTCATAACTCATTAGATATAGTTTTTAAACAAAAAGTAGTAGGAGTTTGAATGTAATTCAAATCTAGCATATACACATTGTTTACCCTTCCTTATGGTAATAACACATTTTCAATATAAAAATTCTTAAGATTTCCAATCATACCTGACACAATAACATTCCTTGTGGTGTTATCTCCATGTGAAACCTATTTTCAACTCCTGGCTTCCAGCGATATGAATTGTGTAGTATCTCCAGTCATATGCTTTGAACATCCACTGTCCATGTACCATATACTCTCACGAGGTCTTATGTGAGAGCGACCCTGCAAGATTATCAAACGATAGACCTGGGAACCCAAAAAAGTTTGGGTTCTCCTTTTGGCAATTTATAAAGAGATACATGTATGATATGTCTAGGTTTATGCATCTTAGGTTTCCACACCAAATAATTTTTCTTCTTCAAAGTACAGGTGTGTGGTATGTGTCTAATCAATCCACAATTATTATATTTGACTTTTGGAAAAGGATTCCTAAGTCTTCTACTATTCATTTATCTATTCAGGGATTGCATAAATTTAGGATACAAAATAGGATTAGTGACATCTTCAAGTTTAGGGGGTATCCTATTATCCTCGAGAGCTTTTATCTTCAATTTATAAAATAAACTCATATCTTCCAAAATTCGAATTGTATAATTGATTCTGTATATTTTGCTCTCAAATTCATCCTTAAATTTTTTAAATTCTTTTTCAAGTTCTGCATAGGATGATTTCAAACTTTCATGATTTTTATTCAAGTCGTCAAATTCATCAAGTAATTTCATGTGGTTGTCATCAATTAAAGCATGATCTTTCCTAAGAATTTCATGTTCCTTTTGTAGTTCCTCAAATTCTAAGCTCATACTAGTATGCATTTTCTTCATCTTCCTATATGCATCATGCATGTGTTCAAAAACTTCAACATGTTCATCGTAAGTTAAGTCACATACCTCTTCTTAATTTGACTTATCAAGATTATCGACAATTAAGCACATAGTAGTGAATTCCTCTTCCTTTTCCATCTCTGATGAGTCTGAAGCTGAGTCCACCCAGAAAGCTCTTTGGAAATTCTTCTTGCCCTTCACAATTGGTTTCTCCTCTACCTTATCCTTGCTAGGAGTGGCTTTAAGTTTTAGGCAATCTATCTTAATATGTCCAGGTTTCCTACACTCAAAGCAAATGTTACAGATTCCATGAATTATGTTTTGATGATTTGCAAACACTCTTGCTTCTTTTCGAATGCCTTTACTGCTGACATTTTCAGGATTCAAAGATCGTACGGAAATCGAAATCAGCTCAAGACTGGGTACATTAGGGTTGAGTCAGTCTGTAATTTTCTTTTTTCTTTCTTGAGTCAATTGTAATTGTTTGAAGTGACTGCTGTTAAGTAACCCTACACACACACACACTTAAGATATTTAGAACTTATGTTTTTACTCACATCAGCCCGGACGATATTTATATCGTCCTGAACGATCGAGTTCAAAACAGAAGATCTAATAAGGATTTCTTAGTTAAGGCAGCCTTAATTAAGTGATTGATCTGGACGATACCTATATCGGCCTGGACAATATGCTCATACAGAAAGAAATTGCCGCCATGATCAATTTAGGTATTCTGTATTTTTGGAAATCGGTCAGGGCGATTCTTTGATCGGCCTGGACGATATTGTATAATTATGCCTAAATTGATCCAAAATTCATTGGAGTAATTAAGGATGATTGATACGATTACATCATCCTAGAAAATCGCAAGATCGACCTGAATGATCCATTCAAAAACCCTTGGTTGCTCCTGGCCGATTTGGATCGGACAGCTCAAATTCAGGGCGACGCTCTGGATGATTTTCCTCTGATTTGAACTGACTGGCCGGGACGATCGTGAGATCATCCGGGATGATCAAGCAAATTTTCAATCATCCAGTTTGCATTCAGGGTGATGCTCTGGCCTATCTTATGAGATTTGTACTGATCGGCCAGGAGGATTTCAATATCGTCTTAGACGATAAAATCGATAACTTGCAAATAATGAGCTCCTTTGAAGCTCTTCTATTTAAGAGCTCTTGATCAAAGTTTTTGAACATCCTTGGCTGCTATCTTGACCTGAGAAAACCTAAAGGAGAGAGAGAGAGGGAGAGAGAGAGAGAGAGGATCTTGTGAGGGGGAGTTTGTAAGGGGATTCACAAGGGTTGCTCCAAGCATTGTTCCACTTCTTCTTCCCTAGAGTCTCTTGTCCTTGGAAGGATTGGAGAGGTAAGTTTCAGCAATTGATCGTAGTTCTTCTGCCTGCTTCAGGAGGAATCAAAAGGAGTTGGGTTCCTCTACCTTGCTGGGTGTGGCAAAAAGGAGGTGTTTTTGTGAAGGCTTCTCCGCCGAGCTGTGGGGGCTAAAGGATAGTCACGTTGATAGTACAATACTGGAAGGGCGCCTCCGGGCAATGGACGTAGGTTAAGTTGACCAAACCACTATAAAATCTTGTGTTCTTTTTACTGCTTCCGCACTTTAATTTTTTTTTTGCACTTATATTTCCATGGTTATTTTGGTTTGTGATAATCATTCTTTTGGTTTTAATGAATTTTTTAAAATACCAATTCACCCCCCTCTTGGTTAGCCTTGAGCCGATTC
>NW_021319121.1:478171-493440 GCF_001605985.2 Dendrobium catenatum | reverse complement strand
GTATCAATTATCCTTAATTACTCCCTTGATTTCCTGATCAATTAAGGCATAATTTGGTAATTTCGTCCAGGCCGATCCTGGAATCGTCCTGGACGATAATTTAAAATTCAGTATGCCTAAACTGTCTAAGGCGGCTATCTCTTTCTATTTTGAGCTTATCGTCCTAGCCGATACACGTATCGTCCAGGCCGATAGTTAATGTCGGCTGCCTTAATTAAGAATCCTCAATTTAGACTTTCTGTTTTAAGCCGATCGTCCCGGACGATATAAATATCGGCCGGGCGGATGTGGGAAAAAACAGAATTTCTAAGCCTCTCAAGTGTGTGTGTGAAGGGTTACTTAGCATCAGTCTTTTTGATTATTACAAGTAGACTCAAAAGATGAAAAATAAAATTACAGACTGACTCAACCCTAAACCTACGCGATCCTGGACTTGGCTTCCTCTTGATTGTCCGATCTTCGATTCCTGAAAAGTTAGAAGCAACAAGTAGTCCGAGAGAAACAGTGTTTTTCAATCATCAAAACATAAGACATGCAAAAGTAGATTTGTAACAAATCCGACTGCATTGTCTTCAGAATTTGTATTCACCTTGTTTTTAAAAGATGGAGAAATAGAAGTTTCTCTTTTCACAGAAAGTTGTTTCTCCAAAAGTTTAACTTTATCCAGATTTTCTTCTACCATGATTCCTTTACCCTTGCTAGATATCATAGGTGTTTGTTTCTTCATTAATAAGCCTCCTTCATTGATAATTAAAGGTTTGTTTGCATTAACCTTCAATCCGGGAAATTCTCTGATATCTCCAAATGCCGGAGGTGATGTCGATGCAAATCAAACTCCTCCCGATTGTCGTCCATTCAATCATTTATCCTCCACTGGAACGCCGTCCAAAGATGGCCGGCAACCGTGCACCACCATCGTCCACAATGAAACAGCCGCAAAAATAGATTTTTTTTAAAAAACATAAATTTGAAATTCCCAGATAAATTCATTTAGGTTTGTACAAAATTTACTACTAATCGTATTATATAAACACATGTTCATATTATACGAAACTTTTTGTCAAAAGTCATATAACTTGACTTCTCATGATGAGATCCATGTCTCTAATCATCCCATAAAAAGTTTGATCCTACTGTACAATCAGACACTTCTTTTTGACTGTTCATCTGGTCAAAATAATTGCATGTGATCATCCTATATGATCTATTGTACAATATGATTTACTGAATATCAATTTAAATATCCTAATTCCTTCATTTTTTTTCCACACAATCTTATAATCTTTCCTTCTTACAATCTCGACATTTACAATGGCTAGCGGTGGAAAGTACAATCGATAAACCCAGGGTGCTTCGTCCTCTCGCAGCATTACCGATGTCTATTTTTGGATGGCTTCTAATATAGTTTCCTACCAAAAATATAAATAATCCAAGATAATACCTTCCAGGCTTCTTAATTAGCATGCACTTAGCTTTCCAATAATGAATCTCTTTAATTCCACTATGTTAGGACTAATTGTATGCATAATTCCAATCCTATGTAATAACACTAATGTCGTCTGCATTTCAAGTAATCCAATCCAATTCTCAATGACCAAGCATATAGACATAAGACATCATTTCAATAGTGACCATATTACAAAAGGAGACATGGAGCTACACCATGTAGCCACTGAAAATTAGCTTGTTGATATCCTTACAGACCTACTAGCTTTTGAAACCTTCAACATCTTAAGAACCAGATTAAGTGTGATTGATATTCATGCTTGAAACTTATACTTTCTATTTCTATTATGTTTATTCTTGTTTTTCTTTTTTATATGTTTATATGCATTTTATTTTTGTTGTTATATGATTTTCATGATTTTATTTTACCTGTTATCCCTAATTTTTTTATGTTATTGATTGTATTTTTATTCTTTTTATTTTTGTTCATATGCTTTTGTCGTTATCTTGTTTTATGTTTATGTTCTGATCATCACACAAACCCTTCCTTGAACTTCACTATTTTTTCTATAAATTGAAATTTTCATCTTCAATTGCATTGTATGAATCAAATTCGTACTCTACGATTTGCACAACAGTGCTTTAATCACAACCCTTGACTCATTGGATGAATTAGAATGAATCTATGATTAACGATCATATTGTACAAACACCAGTTCGTCTAAATGATCCATGTGTCAATCCAAATTAGGATAAATTCATTTAGGTTGGTACAAAATTTACTGCTAATCGTATTATATGAACACCTGTTCATATTATATGAACCTTTTTGTCAAAAGTCATACAACTTGAATTCTCATGATGAGATCCATGTCTCTAATCATCCCATACAAAGTTTGATCCTATTGTACGATCAAGCACTTCTTTTTGACTGTTCATCTGGCCAAAATATTTGCATTTGATCATTCTATATGATCTCACGATTGTACAGTATGATTTACTGAATATCAATTTAAATATCCTAATTCCTTCATGTTTTTTCCACACATCCTTATAATCTTTCCTTCTTGCAATCTCAACCTTTACAATGGCTAGCGGTGGAAAGCACAATCGATAAACCCAGGGTGCTTCGTCCTCTCGCAGCACTACCGATGACTATTTTTGGATGGCTTCTAATATAGTTGCCTACCAAAAATATAAATAACCCAAGATAACACCTTCCAGGCTTCTTAATCAGCATGCCCTTAGCTTTCCAGTAATGAATCTCTTTAATTCCACTACACATCAATTTCTTTGAACTTTTGCCTATCCCTTCCACTCTAAATATTTTTTGAGTTTCTAGCAAACCTTAGGATTAGTGGGGATGCTAATGTAATGATTTCTCATGTGTGTTGTGAGAATGTGAAACCCACCAAAGAGAACATAGGAGTGCATCTTCAGCTAAATACCTGAGGAAATAGACCCCTTGTTATGGACTCCATTTCTGACTTTTACTGGAGTGTTGTGAACCTCTTACTTTGAAATGCTGCCCTAAACTATCACCAACCCTTGGTACACACTATAAATCAAAATGTTAGGGTTATCTAGCATATTCTGAGAATATCTATCATCCCTAAAGCTGGAGATGGGATAAATATGACTCCCCTACTATCCATGGTCACCTACTTCATAATTTCAAGCACCCAAATAGATGAAGTTCAAATGATAGTTGATTACATAAAAAATCTCACATCCATTCAACTCCTAGCCAAATAGGAGAAAGCAAAACCTCGCTCTAGGACATGTGATTGGGTATATCTTGAATAAAAAATACAACTTCACATATCCTGCTCCTCTTAACTACACTCCAATCATCTTTTTGAATGCCTCCTTTCGGATACTCTTTAATAGAGATCAGGAACCAGAAGACCCACTCTTTGATGAAGAAGGAGAATCTACCCTTGTAGTTGATCCTATACCTACACTACTTCCTTACCACTACCAATACGGGGAGTTAATTTAGCAATTTGACAACCTTGAGACTTTCCAGGATCAACAATAAACCCAGTAAGATAATGATATGGGTTGGTTCAGCGAGTAGTTTGAAAACATCTAACAACAGTTCACCTCTATCCAGCAGCAATATGATAATTTTATCCAATTCTTCTAACCACCTCCACAGCCACCTTCTGATCAGGATCCACCTCAGTACTAGTTTGTTCATATTGTACTTTTCTTTTTGTGTATATGTTTTCTTTTGTGCTTTGTTTTATTTGTGTCTATAACATAATTTTGTTACATAACAGTTCAAAAAATTTTCTTATTCGTATGGATGAAGATGTATGCATCAATTTCATACTCTGGACATCTTCTGTACGAAGGAAACTTCATATAGTACGAATAGTACTTAGAAAATTTTCCTCACATGGTTTGATTTACTGCTTTCTAGAGGAACTACCAACATAAATCATCCTGTATGATCCAAAATTATACAATATGATTAGTTTAAAAAATTACAAGTTTTAACACTCCTCCTGTGTGTGCGATCACGGTTACCTAATTACAATCATACTCTTTTAGACTCAAGAAAATATAAAAATATATACTCCAATTACATTAAACTCTAATCTAACCTATCTTGAAGTCTTCAATAGTCTAGAGTACAATTTCTCTAAAATGATAGTACACACAAATAATAAAAGCAATATATCTAATATATATTATGAGAAATAGTAATCAATCAATAATATTTTGAATCATAAGAAATACACATAATATGAAGACATAATTATGAAAATCTAAGTTGCAACAATCTCCCTCTTTTTGATAAGGCAAAATAATTATTGTTTGAGTTAATATAAAAAAAAATTTCTCCTTTGTTCCCCCTAAATGAATGGCCAATTTAAATCAAGGGATTCACATGAAGATTAAAGACAATAATCCTCAAAAATAATTCGAACAAAAAACACAAACACAGAAACAAAAACACGAAAATACGAACATGAATGAACATTCAAACATTTAACATATTTACACATGCATTCAAAACATAAATATAACACATATACACATCAAAAAACAATTATCAATCAATCATAAATCAAATATTATTATTACTCCCACTTTTGAAAACAACAAAAATGGAAGTACTACTTGAAATGAAAGGTTTCAATAGATAAACCAAATGAGTTAGACTTGAAAAGGGTTTTAAACCATTACAAATACAATATTAATTTCATAAAACTAAAAAGAAAATTTGTAAAAGTTTTAAATCATAGAAAAACTAAGATAAGAAAATTCAGCCATATTCATTGTTCATTGTAGACAAATTAGATAAAAAATGAGTATTGCAAAAATGACGAAATGAAGATTAGTTAACTTCAAATTCAATATGATATATGATTATCAATTAGAGAGATTTGGATTAGAGATTGAATGAAAGTGGAAAGAATATAATAATAAATTTTAATTTGGCAATATTATGCATCTTTTCAAATATTTTTGGCATATTTTGTACATCTTTTTCTATTTGGGAAAATTTTGTGCATCTTCACTTTGTGAACCATTGCAAATCTTTTTTTTTTATTTTTGCACACATTGTGTATTTCTTTAGATTGTACTCTTTGGTTCTTTCCAATATCATTAATCTAAATTCAAATTTCACTAATAATAAAAAAATATATATTGAAAAAGAAATAAAAAATAATATGACATCAATTTTGAAATAATTATATTTTAAATACGTTTGTCTAAAAGAACATGAAATTGATATCCTTATCTAAATCTAGTTATAATTTTAATTTAATTTTTTGAAAGATTAGGTTTTATAAGGAAATTAATTTGTAGAGCAAAATAATTTATAACCCATTTTAATGATCCATTTCAAAAGGTTTACTGTATTAGAGATACTAACATTTCAAGAAGCAAGAAATAAAATATGTCAACAAAACATGGCATTTTTCATTGATATCATAAATATCACATACATTCATTTCAAATTATATCACTCATAACAACACTTTTCAACATTATATAAAAACTAAACAACATACAAAACAATAATACTCATAGATGAAAAAACAACATAACATCAATCACAAAAACTCAGTACAAAGAACAACAATGAAGTACACCTAGAATTCAGAGGGGCCCTAATCTGGAGGAGAAAGCTGATTAAACTCTGAAAAATTGCTATTCATCATAACTACATTCATATTGACCATGTCAAACCGACCACGAATCCAACTCATGTCCTCCTGATATCTTGTATCATGTTGATTTATGTGAGTCTCAATTCGATCAAAATGATTCTCCAAATGATTAAACTATTGAAACATTTCTTGAAAGTAATTTTAATTGGGTCCAAGTGCAAGTGCATGTGCTCCCCCTTCTCCCTTGCAATAATTACTAGAACTCTAATCTCTCTCAAATAGTGATAAAAAAGAAGCATTGGTAAAATAAATTGGTAGTTCAGTGGGAGGATCAGGATGAATGAGATTATACTTCTTATGAAGAATGTATGCAACAAAATATCCTAAAGCCATATTTTTCTTCCTCTTATGATATGGAAGTCCAATTTCAAAAAGGTTGTACATATAGTCAATAATAAGTTAGGCTTCATCAAAGTCTTTTTCAATCATAATAACATAGGTAACTGTGGACAAGAGTAGAGTCATATTTCCTCGAACACCAGCTTTAGGAATAATCAAAGTTCTTAAAACATGTTGGATGATTTGAGCATTTTGGTTCAAGGTGTAGACTCTAGCTAAAATATTAACTTGGGAGACACCTCTAATAACTTTATTAATTTCAGAACAGTCGAAATCAGCTTTAGAGACTAAAGTGTGGGCTCGAGTCCCTTAGGTTCTCAAATGAAGATAGTTGCCAAAATCAGCTTTCTACATGTCTTTTTTGGACATAAGAACTTATCCTAGAGTGGTCCAAACTGACTCTCATGTTGGCGAATAAATATTAAAAAGTTTATTTATGATAGGCATAGATGAGAGTAAGAATGAAATATAGTTGAGTTAAGGAAAATAAAGGCATTATAAAAAAGTGAAGATAGTCCTAGATTAGAAGTCTAGATGGGGTGATCTTGGTAGCAATAATATCTAAAATAGGCATCCATATACTTCTTAGATAGGAAGTTAATGAAAGTTTGTTAGGATTTTTAAGCTCTTATGAACTAGTCCCGAGCCCAACCAAGAGGGGGGTGAATTGGATATTAAAAAATTTCTTTAACAAAAAAGAAAAATCTTTTTATATCTTACAAAAAAAATTAAATCAATAACAAAAAGATTAATCATATATTTCACCCAAGTAGTTAATCATAGTAAAAAATAAAGTGCAAAAGATAATCAGAAAGAACACATTAGATTTATAGTGGTTCGATCCAACCTGACATACATCCACTCCTCGGAGGCACCCTTCAAGTATTGCATTAAATCCTTAGTGACTCTTCTTTAGCCCCCACAACTAAGCAGAGAAGCCCTTAAGAATTCACTTCCACCTTCCCCGGTGTGGCAGACTATGCGGAGTCCTTTGACACCAAAGAGATATTATTCTTCCCAAAACTTCTCTCAAGATGAACCTTGAATCCAAAGGTACTAAGGTGCAAGCTTACTAGAGAAATCATATGAAACCCCTCCAATAATATTCTCCCTCTCAAACTCCACCCTTTCCTCTCTTCCTTTCAAGTTCTCTCTTCAAGTTTTCTTCAGAAGAACAAAGACACAATGGCTGTCAAAGACACTTACCAAGTTCCTTGATAAAGATTAAATAGAGGGCTTTAAAAAACCCTAAAATCAATCTTAGTTGCAAAGATCATCCAGGACAGTCGCAGGATTGTCCCGTACGATGTGCTTAAAAAGAGGGCTTCATAAAATCCTAAAAACTCAATTTCGATGCCAAATATTATCTTAGATGATCGAAGGATCATCTAGTATGATGTGTAGAATTTGACCTGATAGTCCTAGATGATATCAGGATAGTCTTGGACAATCAGTTCAAATTTATACATATCGTCCAAGATGATATTGTGGATCATCCTAGATGATTAGAAGTAAAATTATGGTTTTTCATTTTGAACAAATTAGAAAAATCAAATATGTCGATAAATATTATCCATTATAATATACAAATCATCTAGGATGATCTGATTGAATAATTTAACCATAATTAGTTCCCTAATCACATGATTAATTTAGGCATAATTGGCAATGATCATCCAGGACAATCTAGATCGTCAGGGATGATAAGAACAAAATATATAAATCTTAAATGCTTACCTAAATTATCATTGGCGGTTGTTTTCTAAGATCATAATGAATCATTTTGGACAATCAAAAATCAACAGTACGATTAGTTCAATGAGATGATCATCCTAGATGATATAAATCATTCAATACAATTAGATCAAAACTTGAACTTCTGGTTTTGACTCAATCTCACTCCTCCTGAGTGTGTGTGTGTGTGTGTGTTCATGGTCACCAAGCAAGCATACACCCTTATAGGACTTGACACAAGAAATCAAAAATATATTAATGAATATTACAAAAATTATTACAACATAACATATTCTATCCAATCTCGAGCCTTAGATCTTTATTTGAGGGTGCATGGTATTCCTAAAATGTTAGTACATACAAAAATAAAAACATATTAAAAATCTAAGTAGATAATAGGATGTGGGACACATTTTTTGTTATCATCAGAAATATAAACTCATAAGCTCAAATTTCAATAGTTAGAATCTCCACCACTTCTGGAAGAAGAACCCTTAGAACCACATGGCCGTTTGTTGGAACTGGCCATTTCCTAGATGAGGGCTCTAGAGAGTTTTGAAAGGAATATGAAAGTGAATGAAAACAATTTCAAAACCCTTCTATTTAATGAAAAATAAGAAATCATACCATATGAAATTTTTGTGTGTACGATTTTAAAATTGTACTTGACAAAACTATTTTTGTACGTATGAATAGAAATGCCCAAAGATGAAATTGATTTTTGTAAATTGCCATTTTTGAGACGTCCTTTCATAAAGGCTTCTTGATCACACAATCGTACAGACGAATAAAAGTTTTCCTTAAACAATCAGAATATTAAAGATTTTTTTAGAGATGATTAGATTCGTCCCCCATAAAAACTGACATCTAGATCATACAGACAAAAAACAATTTCGTAAGTATGATCGACAATAAATAACTGACCCTAACTGGTAAAACCGTCCCCATGCGTACAAAAAAAATAGTGCAAATGGTACTGTACAATGACACCATCGTACAGTATGAAACCTATGAAAATCTAAGTTTTACATGCTCAACTCCAAAAACTATCATATATATAATTTGTACATGATGAAAAAATATTCATACAGTATGAATAGCACACTTAGAGAACCATACATGAAAATCATATCTCAAAAATCAATTATTTTAATCAAGTGACATGCTTCTAGTCTAAAAAGACACAAAATAAAAATGCAACAAAAATGAACTCACACAAACAAAAAAACACAAACAGAAACAAAACTAAATAGACACAAATAAAAACATATCAAGTTTGTATATTTTTTTAATCTAAGTATTAAGATCAATCACACCTAACCTTGTCCTTAAGGTGTTAAATGTGTCAAAGGCTAGTGGTTTTTTAAAATATATGCAAGTTAAATTTTTTGTAGTTACATGATTCAATTCAATCTCTCCTTTGGCTACATGATCTCTAATGAAGTGATGCATTATGTCTATGAATTTAGTTCTAGAATGTTAGATATGATTATTTGAAATACAAATGGCACTAGTATTAACACAAAATTTTGGAATTTTGCCTATTAAAAATCCTAAATAAATCAATTATTATTTTAACCAAACTACTTGTTCTATATAATTACCTAAGATAATGTATTCAGCATCAGCAGTAGATAGGGCTACAAAATTTTATTTCATACTAGACCAAAAAACTAAGAAATTTCCTATGAATTGGTAAGTTCCAGATATTCTCTTTTGATCAAACCTAAAACCTGTAGAATTTAAATCAGAATATCTATTTTTTTTAAAAGAAGAGCTATGCTTAGGATACCAAATTCCTAATATTTGAGTTCCTAAAGGATATCTCAAATTTTTTTTACTAGTGTCAAATGTGATTGTTTTGGATCATATTAAAATCTAGCATACAAACAAATACTAAACATTATATCTAGTCTACTAGTAGTCAAGTAAAGTGATGATTTAATTATCCCTCTAAATTTCTTTTGATCAACTGATTTTCCATTAGGATCCTTATCAACTGCACTAAGGAACTCATTGGTGTAATTACTGGTTTTGCGTTTTCCATTTCATATTTATTGAGGATATCCTTAATATACTTCAACTGACTAAAAATAGTTCCCTCCTCATTTTTCTTAATATTAAAACCAAGAAAGAAACTTAGATCTCCCATTAAACTCATCTCAAATTCATTACTCATTATTTTTGAAAAATCATCACAAATATTTTTATTTGTAGATCCAAAAATGATGTCATCAACATATATTTGATAATGATTATTTCATCTCCTAATTTCTTCAAAAAGAGAGTGGTGTCCACACTTCCTTTCACAAAAGATATCTCTAAAAGGAAAGTGCTTAACCTCTCATACCAAGCACTAGGTGTTTATTTCAGTCCATATAATGCATTTTTAAAATTAAACATGTTATTAGGGAATTTAGAATTTTCAAAACCTAGAGGTTGCACAACATAAACATTCTCTTATATCACCCCATTCAAAAAGGCACTTTTAACATCCATTTGATATAATATAAATCCTTTAAAACAAGCAAATGTTAATAAGAGCCTAATTGCTTGAAGTCTTACTAAGGGGAAAAAGTCTCTTCAAAATCAATCCCTTATATTTGATTATACCCCTTAGCAACAAATTTAGCTTTATTTTTAATCACAACTCCTAAATCATTTATTTTATTTTTGAATACCCACTTAGTTCTAACAACACTTTGATTCTTTGGTCTTTCAATCAATTCTCAAACATCATTCCTTACAAACTAAATCAACTCTTCTTGTATGGCCAAAATTCAAAATTTATTTGAAAGTGCTTGATTTATATTTGTGGGTTTAACCATTGAAATAAAAGTAGAATAAATCACCTCTTTTCTAAGTCCATGCCTAGTTCTAACACCCTCACTAGGTTCATCTAAAATTAATTCCTTAGGGTGATTCTTATAAAATTATAATTCTTTAGGCAAAGGGTTTTATATTTTCACATTCTCTTCCAAAAATATCTTTTATATTCCTTGGAAGTTATTTTCAAAATGATCCTCTTCCAACTTTGGCTCTTTTAAAATGCCAGACTCACCAAACACTATATGTATGGTCTCCTCAACTGCCAAAGTCCTCTTATTAAAAACTCAATATGATTTTCCAACCCTAGAGTATTCAAGAAAAATTCCTTCATCAAATTTTGGATCAAAATTTCCTAAAGGAGATTTTTCATTATTATAAATGAACACCTTACGTTCAAAAACATACAAATGTGACAAATTTGGTGTTCTACCTTTATGAAGCTCATAGGGTTTTTAATTTAATTTGGATATAATGTTCAACCTATCAAAATATAACAAGCTGTACTAATCGCTTCAGCCCAGAAATACTTCAGAAGTGAGTATTATGCCAACATGGCTCTAGTGACTTCAATTAATATTCTATTCTTTCTCTATACCACCCCATTCTGCTAAGGGGTCCTAGGTGCTAAAAAATTATGATTAATTCCTTTCTCCTTACAAAAATCTTCAAATTTTTTATTTTCAAATCCACCTCCATGATCACTTTGAATTGATAAAATCTCACATCCTAATTTTCTTTGAATTGAAGTGCAAAAATTTTTATATTCCTCAAATGATTCACTCTTATTAAATAAAAATTTAATTCAAGTGAATCTAAAAAAATTATCAATAATCACAAATCCATATATTTTACCTCCTAGACTTATAGTGCTAATCAGTCCAAAAAAATCCAAATGAATAATGTCTAATGATTTGCTAGTCCTAAGATCCTTGATGGAATGAAAGGAGGACATAACATATTTTCCTAGTTGGCATGCATCACAGAGGTGATCCTTAGTAAAGACTAATTTTGGTATTCCTCTAACCAATTCTTTTCGGATAATTTTTCTAAGATTTTTCATATTAGCGTGACAAAACCACCTATTCCATAACTATGATTCATCAAAAATTGTTTTCAAACAAAAAGTATTATGAGATTTAATACAATTCAAATCTAACATATACATATTATTTACCCTAGTTCCATGTAATCCATCATTTCCATTTTGACTTAATATGTAGCTAGTAAGAAAAAATTTTACACTATAACATTTATCTCATAGCTGACTAATACTCAATAAATTATACTTTAAGTATTCTATAAGTAAAATATTCTCAATAAAAAATTAATTAAATTTCCAATCATACATATGCCAAACACTTTCCTAGTGGTATTATCTCCCAATGTAACCTTACCTCCATTCTTGGCTTCCAGTGATATGAATTGTGTGGTGTCTCCAGTCATATGCTTCGAACATCTATCATCCAGGTACTGAATGCTCTCATGAGATCTTGTATGAGAGCATTTCTACAGTATAATCAAATATTAGTCTTGGGAACCCAAACAAGTTTGGGTTCTCCTCTTGGTAAAAATAATCTAGATGCATGTATGATATTATTTATTTTATGCATCTTTTTGTCTCCACACTAGATATGATTTATTATGAATAGTGCAAGTGTGAGATATGTGTCCAATCATATTAAAAGAAAAATATTTAACTCTCAAAAAAATATTTTTCAATTTATATGAGTAAACTTATCTTTTCCTAGGTTTTAAATTTTTTTGTCTTTTTTATCATGATTAAAAAATTATTCAGGTGTAGGTGGAATCCTATTTTTCTCAAGTGCTTTCAATTGATCTTTTAAAAAATGAGTTTGCCCTTTCAAGCACAGCATTGTCAACTTTCAAAAAATGCTCTCTATTATCATATTCATTCATAAAGTTTTAAAATCATTTTTTAGTTTAGTGTGGGACGATTTTAATAGTTCATGTTGTTTGTTTAATTCATCAAACTCATCCAATAGTTTCATGTGGTTGTTATCAATTTGTGTGTGATTTTTCCTACAAATTTCATGCTTTTTTTATAATTCAAGAAAATATAAATTTAACCTAGCATGCATCTTTTTAAGTTTTCTGTATGCTGTATAAATTTTTTAGAAACATCAAATAACTCATTATAGGTTAAGTCACGTACCTCTTCTTGATCTAATTGATCAAGCTTGTCAGCCATCAAGCACAGGTTCGTGACTTCTTCCTCTACTTTTGTTTTCTAAAGAATCTGAAGCTGAGTCTTCCCAAAAAGCTCTCTGTATTCTCTTCTTGCCCTTCGTCATATTTGTTTTCTCCTCCACCATCTCCTTACTAGGATTAGCTTTAAGATTAGGGAATTAAGATTTGATGTGTTCAAGCTTCCTACATTCATAGAAAATCATATCGTTAGAAGCCTTAACATTTTGTGGAACGTACATTTATTATACTGCTGGTGTCTCCTTTGCTTCTTCTTTAAAAAACTCCTGAATTTCTTAGTCAATAAGGAAATGTCATCTTCATCCTTAGGCTGAGACTGATCACTCTCAGATTCATCCACTTGTAATGATATATTCTTTTCTTTTTGCTTCTCATTAGCTTCAATCTATCTTTGAGTCACTCCTTACTCATAAGTATTTAGTGATCCAAGAAGATTGTCACTAGAATAAACTGTTAAATCATTAGACTCTATAATAGCAATTATTTTCATATCATAAGCAGTAGGCAAACAAAAAAAGTATTTTATTCACTTTCTCTGTATTTGTTAATTCCCTACCTAAAGTATATAAGGAGGTTACTACTTGAGTTAAACATGTGTACATATCTGTGATTGATTCATTTGATTTCATGCAAAATAGTTCATAATCATGTAACAAAATATTTAATCTAGATTGCTTCACTTTGTTAGTCCCTTCATATGTGATACAAAGTCTATCCCGAATTTATTTTCCACTTTTATAGGTAGAAACACGCATGTTATTTTCAGATTTAAGTGCACAAAAAAAATTGTTCAAATATTTTACGTTTAACTAAGCTAAGTCTCATTCTTCTACAGTTCAGTTAATAAATGGTGTTTCAGTTCTAATATCATCTACAAGTCTAATTGCCTAGTGTATCCTTCATGTACTAAAATCCACATGCGATAGTCAAGTGATTGAAAAAAAATAGATATTTGTATTTTTCAAAAATCAAAAGGGATGTTATCAAACAATGGGGGTCAAGTGATCGAATACCCTTGAGGTGTGTTACGATTTCCAAAATTAGCCATAATCAATTTTTAAAAAGTAATCTAAACTTTAAATCTTGAAAGTAACTCCGGTACCACTTGAAAGTCTGTATAACTAGTTAAACCTAATGCAATTATCCCAAAGCTAACCAAAAGGGGGTAAATTAGTAATTTAAAATATCTTCTAGTATAAAAAACCATTTTTTAAAAAAATACTTTGCACTATTAAAGTTTTAATCAAAATAAATTTTTTCAATCACTTAAGAAAAAATGTGAAACAAATAAAATTAAGAGAAAGTAAAGAACATAGAAATTTATAGTGGTTCGGTCCAACTAGACCTACATCCACTCCATGAAGACTCCCTCTTCAGGTATTGCACTATTACCAAAGTTATTGTCCTATTGCTCTATAGTAAGGTGGAGAAGCCTTTATAATTAGCCTCTCTTCCACTAATTCTTTATGCGATAGAGTGTCGTTGTCCTTTCACACCTTCAAGTGTCAGTGGAGTACCACCATCCTTTCACACTCTCTAAGTGTTGGCAGAGAACCGTTATCCTTTCACACCCTCGTAGTGTCGGCAGAGTACCGACATCCTTGTTGCAAATCTATTTTCATGACTTATGTTTTGATGATTGACAAACACTATTGATTCTCTTGGACTGCCTGTTACTTCTAACTTTTCAGGAATCGAAGATCAGACGAATAAATGAAGCCAGTTCAAGATTGCGTAGGTCTAGGGTTGAGTCAGTCTGTACTTTGTTTTTCTCTTCTTAAGTCTATTTGTAATGGTCAAAGAGACTGATGCTAAGTAACCCTACACACACACTTGAGAGACTTAGAATTTATATTTTTACTCATATCATCCAGGACGATATTTACATCGTCCTAGACAATCAGGCTTAAAACAGAAATCTAAACAAGGATTCTAAATTAAGGCAGCTGTCATTAACAGATCATCCTAGATGATACGTGTATCAGCCAGGACGATAAGCTCAAAATAGAAAGAACTTGCCGCCATAGATAATTAAGGTATTATGTATTTTTTAATCATCGGTCAGGACGATCATTGATCGGCCTAAACGATATTCACAAATTATGCCTTAATTGATCAGGAAATCAAGAGAGTAATTAAGGATGATTGATACGATCATATCATCCTGAACGATCACAGGATAGGCCAGGATGATCTATTCAAAAACCATGGTTACTTTAGGATGATAAATATCAGCCAGCTCGAATTCAGGGCGATGCTCTGGATGATTTTCCTCTGATTTGAACTGATCGGCCGGGACGATCGTAAGATCGGTCTGGACGATCAAGCCAATTTTAAATCGTCCAATTTGCATTCAGGGTGATGCTCTGGCCGATCTTCTGAGATTTGTACTGATCGTCCAGGACGATGTCCATATCGGCCTGGACGATATTGTCGGCAACTTGCAATTAATGAGCTCCTTTGAAGCTCTTCTATTTAAGAGCTCTTGTTCAACATTTTAAAAAA
>NW_021319121.1:406291-471881 GCF_001605985.2 Dendrobium catenatum | reverse complement strand
ACGTTTTGTAGTGCAATACTTGGAGGGTGCCTCCAAGGAGTGGACGTAGGTCAAGTTGACCGAACCACTATAAATTTATGTGTTATTATTTTCTTGCTTCCGCACTTTAATTTCCGCATTGTTTTTGTCTTGTGGTGTGATTTGGTTTTGGTTTGTGATCTTATTGCTTTTGTTGAAAAGAATTTTTAAAAATACCAATTCACCCCCCCCCTCTCTTGGTTAGTTTGGGCTAGTTCTATAGGGCTTAACATCCCTAACGAACTTTCAATCCTTTCATACCCTCCTGGTGTCGATAGAGAACTAGAACTTCTTCAAAGATCTTCCCTCGAGCATCTTCAAAGAATTAATGAAGAGATTTGCTACAAACATAAAGAGATTCTCACTTTTGAGTAACCTTGTGAACCCTCCACACTCTCAATTTGCAAGAAATCTCTCTCAAACACTCTCCCAAATCACTCATACTTTTTCTCTCTAGAAAAATGAAGAAGGATTCATCCAAAATAAGTTTATAGGAACTTATATATGAAATACACTAAAAATCAACCAGAAAACTAAAAATTTCCATTTTGAACGTCCACGATCGACGATCGTACATACGAACAGTTTCAAAGTTTTACTCGTACGATTGTGTACAAAACATTTTTGTACATGCAAATCGTACCGTACAAACCATATATAGTCCAATATGATTAGTTCAACCTTTTTTGCTATTCATATGGACAAAAATGTACTCATCAATTTTATACTCTGGATGTGGTCTGTACGAACTCAAGATCATCCTAGACAAACAGACCAAGAAATTTACCTATTCGTATGGATGAATATGTACAAATCAATTTTATACTCTGGATGTCATCTGTACGAACTCAAGATCGTCCCGGATGGACAGTTCAAATAAATTTCTGATTCGTATGGACAAAAATGTACACATCAATTTCATACTCTAGACGTCGTCTATACGAAGGCAACTTTATACAGTATGAACATTACTTAGAAAATTTTCCTCATATGGTTCTATTAACTGCTTGCTGGAGGAACTACTTGGACAAATCGTCCCCTACAATCCAAAATGGTTCAGTACGATTAGTTTAAAAAATTACAAGTTTAATAATCTCTGTGTGTGTGTGTGCACTGTTACCCAATTACAATCACAATCTCTCTTACTCAATAAAATATAAAAAGTACTGACTCCAATTACAGTAAATCCTAATCTAATCCGTCTTGAAGTCTTCAATAGTTTGGAGTATGATTTTTCTAAAATGTTAGTACACACAAATAACAAAAGCAATATATCCAATATATGTTAGGAGAAACAGTAATCAAACAATAATATTTGGAATCATAGAAAATACACATAATATGAAAACAAAGTTATGAAAAACTAAGTTGCAACACTTTAAACCTTTCCTCGTCATCCTTTATTTATGTGATTTTTTATGGCTTTATAAAAGACTACACAGAAAAAATAAAATGTATAAAACTACACAAAATACCTGTATAATGCTACATACTACCCTAGATATATGTTGCCTCTTGAATGATTTAAGAGAGTGAAATCGGAAGGCTCTGACAATTTGCCTCTAGACAAGCTCATCGTATCGAGTGGATGAGGGCGAGTGTGCTCACTTGAGTTTATGGGTGAGTGCTGAGTTGAAAGAGGACTAATGGCTAGCAAACTTGTTGATATTGCTGGCAACAAGTGTGGGAGATCTTAGATCACCCTGGAGAAGAGAGATGAGTGAGTGGATGTCACAAGGATGGTGGTTTGGATATTAATGCAAAATTAAAGAGAAGAGTTGTACATTTTTCATCTAATTATTAAATACATAATTGATGCATAAGAAGAGAACTGCAACAGAGATTTAATTTTTTGTGGCAAGAATCTGGTATATCACAAATTGATAGAAAACAGCTAATTTTTTAGGCGCCATTTTGCAATGTTGTTCATTGGTGTAATGTGCTATTTTTATTGCAATATGCTATATTATGTAGTATTTCAGTTTCGGTGGTATTTTAGAACGCTTAAAGGACTCAGAATTAAAATTACAATTACATATTAATATATTATCGAATATTAAATGTGGTCTACATTACCCTCTCTCTCTCTAAATCCACGAGTCAATTTATGGCAGCATATTCCAAATGTAACAGAATAATTATTTCAATTTATGGCAGCTTATCAATTAAATGGCTTAATCTCACTTAAGATTAAAACCAACGATCACCAATCTTTTGATTTAAATTAATCTCCAATCAAATATGCCCTAAAGCTCGTCTTATTTGATATATGTATATATATCATAACAAATCTCAAAATCAGTAAGTGTTTTTTCACAAGTTCTTAGGCGCCATAGCACTGTAGTTTAATGTTGTACTGTGTTATCAAGTTAATTACTTATCTTCTTATTCTGCTGCAAAATTTGCGAGGATATCTTGATAAGAAATTTTCATTCAATCTCATGAGAGATGATACAATAACAATTTATCAAGTGCTTCAAGAACAATGACTAGCCGCCCAAAAATGGAGCCTTGACAAATCGCTGGGCAGCAAACGTCTAACAGAAGGAAAAAAACAATTCTGAGAAACCATCTTATTTTAGCTTGATATATAGTATTAAAAATAAAAAAATAATAATAATAATTAAATAATGAAAAAAAAATCCTCCAACTGACAGAGGGAAATTGGTTCAAGGAATTATCTTGAAACCTATTTTCAGTTTATTCTGAAACCTTCAAAAGCATACTTATCTTCCCGCATCAATTCCTTCAGCCAAGGTTCTTGAGCTTTGAAAAGGGTGAAATCAGGTTAGAGAATAAACTCATTTATGTAGGAAATCTATAAAATAAATATAATGACGAGTAACGAAGCAACAAAAATAAATTTAATTTCAACGTCAAAATAAAAGGAAATGTCCCAGTAAAAATCAATAGCTTGATCTTTTCGAGAATTCATCTTATCAAATAAAAATCTATAAACTAAGAAGTCACGTTCATAAGCATGTGAAGATTGAATTTCTGTAAATCTGTAGGTTTTCCATAACAGAGC
The DNA here is from genome assembly GCF_001605985.2 of Dendrobium catenatum. Lineage (NCBI taxonomy): Eukaryota > Viridiplantae > Streptophyta > Magnoliopsida > Asparagales > Orchidaceae > Dendrobium > Dendrobium catenatum. The sequence continues at coordinate 468,835 of NW_021319121.1, read as the reverse complement.
AATTTTTTGAACTAAGCGTAATTAATATTGTAACTAGAAAGTAAACCAATGGGAAAAAATTAAACATCAAAATTGCCTGTTTAATTGGCAACTGGCTATGATTTGATGAGATCGGTTGACACAGAGACAGTCACCCATTAAACGAGCAATTGACTTATGTCTCAAAAACCGAAAACTCTCATGTTCCTCATTCATCCCTTCAACCGCCCTTCGCCCGTCGAGCTCTAGCAATGTCGTGCGTCTCCCGATCCGACAAAATAGGTATTTTTTTTAGTTTAAGTTTTAATTATTTTTGTTGAGAAATAGTGTTTGAATGTTTGTGGAGTGTAAATTTTTTATTGATTAACTAGATTTAATGTAATGTATTGTTTGGAGGAGAAGTTTTGCATGTTATTTATGGAAATATTGTTTGAATGAGTTTGTGTTTTTGTAAGTAGTATATTATGATGAAGAAAACATGTATTAGTTAATAAAAAAAATTTGGCCAATTTTGTAATGTATGGTAGATGAAAGAGGTATGAAGGTTTGGAGTTTGTTGTTTTTAAAATTATTGGAGCTTATGCATTATTATGTTTATTTTGAAAAGTAATTTTTTTATCCAATCAATTGAGTAGTGGTCTTGGTAGTGTTAAAGGGTTTTGATATAGATTGTGAAGTTTTTTTGTGATAGTTATTATATGAAATATTAGATTATGGTGTTGTTCCTTCGTGAGCTTGGCATGGCTTAATTTTTTTATGGTTGTAGTGGTGGTTTGCCAAAGAAACGGGGAACTTCAGTAATGACTAGAGTTAGAGCTTCCTTTGTATTGATGTATGATGGTGCATTATTATTGGAAGAGAATTTTGCACTGACCTATATCAGGGCCGGATTTGTCCACTGCAAGTTCCAACTAGCTTTTTTTTTAAAGTTAAAACTCTCAGAGGGGCCTACACGTTAAATAACAGAACAATTACACAGTCCTTAAGGGGGGCCCTCAGCTCCCTAATGCTCAACCGTGCTACAAAATAAAGTAAAAGAAAACCTACGAGCCGATAGTCCCCACTAAGCCAAAATACATGGATACCTACTAGCTTGAATGTAGAGCAGCTTAAGATAAGGGTTTTGAAGGCATTGAAGTATAATACCTTGAAGTTTATAATCATGTTAGTTTGTCGTATGCAGGTGGAAAATGAGTTTATTGCTTTGAATGTTGAACATGATGAGATATGCGGAATTGTACTATCTCATGCTGCTAGAGAAATTCTAAGGATATATGTGAAATTTAAGGAGTTGAAAGTGACAACACTTGATACTCAGAATTTGAAATTCGAACTTAATGAATTACGCTTGGAGGAAGTTTTCGGTGTAGTGGGTACCGTTGAAGCGGTACATGACTAATGATGTATCATTTAAACTTCTAAATTTTAAATTTGAAGTATGTAGATGTATTACTAAATTATTGTAAACATTGTCTCTTTTAAAGCAGTGACAAGAAAAATCGACCGTGGCATAATCATGCAAGATCTTTAAGTTGATCATCTGTTATGGTTATGAAACTGTGATCAGTGGGTCTACTGAGGATGGATGTAATCTTGATGATGAAGTAGTATGTGATATACATAAGGAAAATGTGGTAGTGCATGTTGACATACATAGCTTCATACAAAACTATTATTTTAGGATAGTAGGAACCAAAAAAGGCATGTTTACTACTAATGAATTTGCTGAAACATGTCATACTGCCTGATAGTGGGATAAGGAGATTCCCTTTGATGATTCAAAATTAGGGCAGGAAGTTGAAGACGAAATTTTCAATACCAACAGACTTGATAGAGGGGATGTGCTTTAAAAATAAATTAGACATGTTATTTACTTCACAAGGTTGGTCGATAATGAATAATGTTTTATTTTTAAGCTATTCCATACCACCGACAGAAACTTACAGTTGTGTGTGTTAAGCATGAGAGATCTAAAACCTACTGTTTATGGCACTTGCATGCTGGTCTGAGCAAACAGCTTGGAGGAATATGGAAAATTTCATCCATGAAGCACCAACATACTTTCGCAAGCCCTATTCTTGTTGAATGCCATCGTCAGTATAATTCTCAATTTATAAGTTGTTTCATACTTCCTACTAATAAAAAACATATGGACCTTAAGTTGAGGGAGATCATTGGGAAAATTGAAGCAAAGTTTAATATAAAGGTTTCATACATGAAAGTTTGGGATGCTAGATAGAAAGCTATTAAGTCAGTGTTTGGTAGTTGGGAGGATTCATACATGTGCCAATTTGTTCATGGAGGGTGTCATTTCTATAATGTCTGTAACATTATATAGTATATAGTATATGGTGCACAAAGAAACATATATTTGAAAGATTATATAGTATATAGGATAGAGAATCTTGACACTGACAAGCTTTAAGTAGATAGTCCCTTAGAACCACACTTTCATTCAATGATAGGAAGTTAGAATAGAAAGCGAGGAGTTTAAGACAATATATCATAATCAATAAGCATGAGTTCCATGTTGTAGATATGTCCACCCAATCATACAGGTTTGACTTGGTAGATTATGAAAAGGGCATATGCCATTACAAAAGAACAATCATTTGCACACACAATTAGTTGCATATCTATGCTCAGAAAAAATTACATTACATATGTATTAGAGTATTATACATTAAATAACTATCAACTGACTTACGATGGGGAGTTCCATAATACACCCAATAGGACTTGGTTGACGAACTATAACCCAACCCTCAGACTCCACCCTCTTCTCCAACCCACTTTTAGGCTTAGATAAGGAAGACCACATACAAATTATTTTAGGAATGCAATGGATAAACCAAGACAAAGAATAAATGGGGTTTGCAGTGTATGCCACCTAATAGATCATATCCGAACCACGTGTCTGACTAGGTATGTCTCTATGCTACTTTGCATTTTCTATGCATAAATTTTTTCAACTTAACTTCAACATTTAATTATCTTCTCTGATTTTTTTATTGTAATTATAACTTGAAATTGTTCCTACTTAAATTTATTACATTATCTCTTTGTAATCTTACATATATTCTTTTTTAAGTTTCATGGCAGTTGATCTTAATAGACCAAAATGGTGTGGAGCTACGTTCCAACCTCATGTGGAGAAACCCACACAAAATGCTATACAAATTGTTCATTGTGCTATACCACACTTCATGGAAGCCACCGAGTTGCTCATCCTAAAGAGGTTAGTATGTTATTTTTTTAATTGAAAATTTATCTTCAATCAACCTAGAAGAAGTCCTATTACATATTTGAATCTTATCTTTTAGGGCACTATCTTAGAGGTTGCATCACACTTGTTGATAGTGCATGAGTAGCTAGAGAACTGCACCGGATTCAAGAATGCTTTGAGATTTATTAGACTAGACTACATAAGCTAGATGAGATACATCAAAATAGATCACCATTTACTGACCACTTTAGTGGAGAGGTGGTCACCATAGACAAATAATTTTCACTTTGCAGTGGTGGAGATGACAATAACTTTACAAGATGTCCCCATAATGTTAGGTGTCCAAGTAGATAGGGTAGTGTTTGTGGGACACAATGTAGTTGGTCTATGTATACAATGGTGCATATGGCCTGAGTATTATGATGACTTATTAGGCATGCATCCAGAGGCATATATATTATACCATGACCCCTTCAACCATCACATCAACTCAAAGTTAAGGATGGGATAGGATCATGCACGGACATGTAATCCACCTAGATGGCTGTGATGGATATTCTAGCTAAACTCCTACCTTGATCTCACAAACATTAAGTTTTGGCGAGATGTCAAAGCATACGTTTTATTTATTATTGGATGCCACCTAGTTTTAGATACTTATGGCATTGAGATTCATCTAAAATATATTCCATATATGAAGGACATCATAATCTTTAGGGTTTCCTCAATCGGTGTTGCAGTTATGTCACGCCTTTATAGAGAACTTCCTAAGACTACCAAGCCCAAGAGGGTCAACATAGCTGGCTATATTCATTTGTTGCATATGTGGGCGTAAGAACATACTCATACAGGTAGACCCTTCACATTCTATCTATGTACAGCTTGATGACTTCAGTGTTGGATTTAGGTACCACTCTTATTTAACTATTATTTTTGGTATATGTAATTCAAAACTTCATATGTTATAAATGAGCTATGGTTGATATCTTCAAAGGTGGATTGAGGAATGGTTGAGGAAGTTATTTATTAGTAACATTGCCACTTATAGAGATAAACTTAACTGGCTGGTGGATAGTTAGGTAAACCAAGGGAACTCATATAAGTATTCTTAATTTATTTTGGTTGTTTAAGTAAACTCATGATGTTTTCTAATTTTTAATATTCTTATAGATTATATGGGAACCATATATAGAGGAGATTCGTGTTCAAGTAGCTCCAATTTTCCTTTCATTTGAGGATGTATGGCTAGCGAGAGTCCCACTTATAAGTTAGAAGAGAGTTGAGTGGCACCTTCCACACAGATTTCTCCAATAGTTTGGATACTCTCCTAGAACTAACATGATGCATATAAACCCTTCATCTATTAGAGTTGACGGGAGTGGGAAAGCTGACATAGATTGGGTGTTGTACCACCAAACATATATATCCCTATGGGAGAGTATGAAAGCACACATTATGGTTGGAGTTGTCTATAGTGGTGACTACGACTTCATAGTCAAGCAATTTTTTATCTGATTTAGATCATGTGTTACATATGTTTAAGGCACCTGTGGACCCACCTAGTACGATTTACCCTAGATCCCCTATAGAGTGCCATATGGTACATGCAACTTTGCCTATTAACATAAACTTACTATTCCTATGTATATTAATAGAATCCACATTTACTTGCAGTAGTATTCCTTTCTTCAAATAGAGAGGAGATTACAATGTTATTTTGGAGGGACTGAAGATACCCCTCTACTTATTGACAATGGTAATGTTAATATCAAAAATCCTATTACTTCTTCAAGATTGGAGAATTCTAATGTGTGGATCAAAAAACCACACATTAAAATAAAATTAAGTGAAATTCAAGCTGATATTGGATATGCAAATGTTGTCAAACTTGGCATGGAAAAGGAAAAATCCAGTGTTCAAGTTTTGAGCAATTCATTGGTTGTTAAAATTCTTATGAAAAACTTTCATTTTTTTTAAGTGTTCAATTGAATTAAGAAAGCAATGGATGAAATATGGAGGGTTTCATATAACCTTGCTTGGTCTAGATTGGCTACTTTGTTCATTTCAGTCACATGAAGCCATGGAGGAAGTTCTTAATGGAGGTCCTTGGTTTGTAGGGGGCTTCATTGTAGGTTTAAACAAATGGTCTCCTACCTTCTCTCCTAATTCCTTGGATGGGATTTCTTCTCCGATTTGGGTTCATCTTCCTCATTTTCCTTTACATTGCTGAGATGAATCCAATATCACTAGAATTGTATCTACAATTGGAACTCCTTTATTATTGGATGGTAACATGTTTATATGGGGGAGAAGGGAACTTGCAAGAGACTGCATTCGGGTTAATTTGAATTCTAAACTCCCTTATGGTATTTGGGTTGAAGGTCTTAATGGTAGATTTTTTCAAAAGTTTCAATATGAAAATCTATCATCATTTTGTTACAAATGTGGGAGAATTGGACATATGGATTCTGTTTGTCCAAATACATCTCATAATCAAAATCTACTTGTTAAAGATGTCCCTTCCAGTTCATTTCAAACTGAAGATAATCCATATGGGCCTTGGATGCATGTGAAGTATAAACACTAAAAAAAGGAAAATTCCTGAGAAAAAGCAATTTGATTTCAAGGTTTTCTCAGCCAAGGAAAAATCGGATGATATTTGTGTTATTGTCAAAATTACAGTCTTGGAAGGACATGAAGAAGATGCTAGTGCTGGTTTAGAAATTCTTGTTGATCCATTGGCAGCTCGAGAAGATGCTGAAATTAAGGAAGGAGATGAAAATGCTCTTAGCCATGAATCAGGTTATTCCGTGGATCATCCAATGATTGCTGAAAATTTGGAATTTCAAATCCCACAAATTATGGAAGAAGGTAAGGAGCCTAATAAGTCTTCAGATTTGATTACAGAGCCGATTCAGGCCGTTCAGAATTTAAATTTTGAAATCCCCATTTTTGTGACTGATCCGTTGGGAGATGCTTTTAAAGTACCTTTTGTTGAAGCTAATCTATTGGGAGCTTTTGAATCAGAAAATGAATTAAAAAAAAATTCAAATTCAAATTTTGAATTCAAAAATGCTAAAAATGTGGATGAAGTTAAGGGAGCCGTTTGTAATGAAGATGATTCACTGGAAGCAGTTTCTACTGAATCCTCTTATGTTGCCGAACTGTTGGGAACTCACAAACCAGATTTTTAATTCAAAATTTCAAATATTAAGGAGAAAGAAAAGTATGTTATTAATTCTGTAATAGAATTTGTTATTTTACCTCCTTCAACTATTTTAGAGGATGAGTCTAAGGTGGTTGCTTCTCCTACTCCTAATTCAGCAAGATTTTCTAAAATAGAAGACAGTATTAATGGTTTGAGAGATATTTCTCCTCCGTCTGCAATTAGTTTGAATTTTTAAAAAACTATTTTTAAGAAAGAAAAAGCTTTTTTGCTAAGAAGAATGATTCTCCTGGCTCTAAGCACATATTGTTCAAAGAACTTCAAGCCTTAGGACCGGTGAAAGATCTACCTAGAAGAAGGTTGGCTGAACTCAAAGTGAAGAACGGTATGAGAGGTTCTTCTTCTATATTATCTCGTTAATATGCAAGCTGCTTTTCACTTTGCTAGCAACAAAGTGGAAAGATACTTGAAGATGAAGCAAATTATCAAAGAGTTTGTCATAATACTATCTTTGAATTTCGACTTTGGAAGTTGAAAAAAGCTTATGGAATATCTATCCGTGATATTCTTAGGTGAATTTTGGAAGTCATTGATAAGTTGTATTTTCCTTTTAAGCTTTTGGTACTTCTTTTTTATTTTAGTTTGTTTTTTAAACTTATTCTAATTGCTTATGGGATCAATACTAAGTCCTATTCTTTAACTTGATGGGAACTATGGCATACTAACCAACCCTTGGGTTGTTTAAAACTTTTGTATCCCCTGCATCTCAACATTTTTAAAATAGGAAATAGTGGGTTTCATTTCAATTATAATAAGTTTAATTTAACAAATTTGTTTTCAATAAGTTTCCTTTTTCATGTTGATAAAGGAACCATTAGTTTGTTTTACCTAGTTTGTATTAGGTTGTCTTTTCTTTCATTTTAATACATTATTTGAATTTCATCAAAACAAAAAAAAGAAGATACCCCTATACAGTAGGGTGTTAACTTCATATGTGAGCTTTGCCATAGTTTATGACCACAAATATACATTAATGATAAAAAATACTTGTATGAGATTAAGACTTAATGTTCCACATCTAGCTCGCCACATACTATTGTAGATCCATATGGTGTTGGCCCATCTTCTTAAGTTGATGAGGGTCCCTCTCAAGGATACCTTATGTTTCCTACACCGTTAGTCAACCCTTAGGTTTGATACCAAATTTTATTTCATGATCCTTGGGTGAGGATTCCACCAGTCAGGTAGATGTTACTAAGGAAAAGAAGCACTACCTACGGACTAGACCAATGTATGCACTACAGCATTTTACTCCTAGCACTTATGTAATACCACATCGACATAAGAGGAAGCATTAGTGATACGTATTATGTACCTTTTTGTTATTTTACTTATGTCTATAATGATCACATTGTACTCCTCTGCTATGGATTACATACTATATTTTGTTCTAATACATGCTCCTTATTATGCAAATTATAGTTTTTCATATGAATAATCCTAAATTAAAGTGTAAAATTTTATAATTATGAACTATGTACCAATACTTTCCAAATCATAGAAAATTAATGTTGATTAAAAAATCTTTGAAAGACACCATAATAAATAAAGAACCAACAAAATACTAGCATGATAATACAAGAGAAAATAAATGAAATAAATTTAGATAACATTAGCACAATTGCATAAGGTTGCATATTCCTAATTAGCATGTGCAGGTCAGTTTGGAGCTGTATTTCAATTAGACAACATTTGAAGTTGTACTAAAACACTTGTTGAATATACTATCAATCTACACCATTAAAAAACTCCTTTCCTTGCACAATATCTCCCATCAGCTTCTTATAGGATTCTAATAAGAATTCATCAAGTCCATAATATCATTTATGGTATAAAATTTAGTGATTTACATCAACCATTGACCTTTCAAAAAACACCTTAACTTAACCTTCTTTGTCGTCTAATTTCATGAATTCAGCCCTTGAGAAAGTCTAACAAAACCAAATATCCATCATGTTCCATAAACCTCTACTGTAAATATCTCCATCATGTTCCAAGACTCTCACCAGCAAGAAGCACCAAACTTTCTTTCAGTCGAGTACTTACCTCTTGAATCTTCTGCTTCATGGAGATACTTTGAATCTTATCCATAAAAAATGAATATATTGCTGAGTAATGTATAAGAGGTTACACAACTCCTACAAAAAAACTTAAGTCTTCAAGAAACATATCTTACTCATCCAAAATAGCTCTAGATCTATAACTCATATAGCATGAGAATCACAACAAAATGATGTGAACTGAAAAATAAAAGTTATTTAATGAGATTTATTACCACTGTTTACATGACATAACAATACACACCTTTATATATTAATTGATAATACACATTGATTTGATAAGACAAATTTATATCGCATAGAATATGACTATGCCCCACAACTTTATACCTCATAGAGTGTGACTAGTCCTTACAACTTCACAGCCTAATAAATTTGCAATACTGTATTGTATAGCTGTAAACCCAACCTTGTTCAACAGCTGTATAAAACAGATTGATTGTTGTTTTCTTATTTTTTTAAATAAAAAATTTGCAAGTCTTTATCAACTGGGAGACTTACATTAAAAAGGTAAGTTGCCCGTTAAATTGGACACTTTGACGAGTTCTTTTTTTTTTTGTTGGTAATTAACCAAAATGAACTTTAAATTATACTTAGTTTAAAAATTAACAATTCCATAAAATCCTAGGATCCTTTTAAAATAAAATACATGATGATATCTTGTAGGTATGGCAATTAAAAATTCATTTCTATCATCTATAGTGCACATTTAAGCCTTGCTGGCACTATAGATGCTATAGTCAATTATGTTCATCCATTCTATGCTCTTTTTTTGTCCATTCTAATTGTAAAGGGGCAAAATAAACATTTTGAAGTTTTATCTATTTTGATTTACTTTGTTCATCTTAGTTTGATGGTTTCTATATTTCTTTTAAAATTATGTAGAATTTATATCATGGTTCATGATAGGCTGTTAACCTTTCTCAATTGCTATAATATCTAGAACTTAAAAATATGTTTTTTTTAATTAAACTATGCTTTAATCTATGGCATATGATAAAAATGATGGACTGTATAAAAATCACCAAGCATTTGAATTAGCATACTTAGCATACATGAGTCAATAGAGTTGAGAATATGTAGCCAACATTTTGTTTTAGCTAGAATAAAGAAAAATGATAATTAGGAGACCAAACACGATAATAGGATGCTAAGAGTAAACAAATAAGTTTATTAATAAAGAACATCTTCAGTGAAACATTGAAACTGTTGATATAAAATAAATGGAAATAAGGTTTCCATAATCAAATTTTGTATCAGTTGTAGATAACAAGTAGCAACCGAGTCATGACAAAATAATACTCATTAGAAGCAGATGCCTTAGAGGACTTCCCATGGATACCAAAGGATCTTCCCAAAGAAGAGGGCATGCATCCATTTGGGAGCTTACGCTATACTGAACATTCAAAAGATTCCTCACTAAACAAGAAGATCATCTCTCATCTCAATCAAACTACTATCCTTTAAACTCAATTAGCATGTCAAACTCATTTACAAAAAAGAATTTATCACAATAACCCTTAAACTCATTGAGAAATAACTCACACTAGGCTCACAAACTTGTCATCTTTTCTTAGGCCTTAATTTGTCTTCACTAGTACGATGATGTTGAGCCTCGTACAACAGAAGTATTCTTATCATGAGTGCATAAAATCCACTAAATAGTTGAATGAACATAACTAGCATATATGAGTTAACAGAGTTGAGAACCTGTAGCCAACATTTATTTTTTAGCAAGAATAGGGGAAAATTGTAATTAGGAGACCAAATATGGTAATAGGATGCCAAGTGTAAACATACAAGTTTACTTACATAGAATGCATCTTAAGTGAAACATTGAAACTATTGAGCTAAAATAAATGGAAATAAGGGTTTCCATAATCTAAGCTTGTATCAGCTACTAGAAATGAGTAGCAACCAAGTCATGACAAGAATGGCCCTCCTTTGAAGCATATGCCTTCAAGGTCTTCCCACAGGTACCAAAGGATCTCGCTAAAGGAGAGGGCATTAATCGCCTGCATCCACTTTGGAGCATGCCCTATATTGGGTCACTACAAGAAACCATATATTACTATTAAACTTTTTGACAAAAAATACATATGCCAATAAAAGTGGTGAACCAACCGGCATATTTTTTGTTGGTACAATAACGACAAAATTTTTTATGGAAGAGCCATCGATAATTTACTGATGGATAATCCATCGAACTATTCATCATTATTTATAAGACTAGAAATTTATTTTTAACCTTGTATCAGCTACTAGAAATGAGTAGCAACCAAGACATGACAAGAATGCCCCTCCTTCGAAGCATATGCCTTCAAGGTCTTCCCACATGTACCAAAGGATCTCTCTAAAGGAGAGGGCATTAATCGCCTGTATCCACTTTGGAGCACGCCCTATATTGGGTCACTACAAGAAAACCATATTTTATTAATAGACTTTTTGACAAAAATACATATGCCAATAAAAGTGGTGAACCAACTGGCATATTTTTTGATGGTACTGTAACGACAAAATTTTTTATGGAAGAGCCACCAATAATTTACCGATGGATAATCCATCGAACTATTAATCATTATTAATAAGACTAGAATTTCATTTTGACATATTTTCCCAAAAAAAAAAAAAACGGTGAACTATCTGGTAGATATTCTGCCAACCTACTTAAACTTAATAAATATAATTTGGTGGATAGTTTGACTGTAACAAATTCAATGCTAAATACATAAAAAAATCTAGCAAGAAGGCTCTATTTCCCTCCCAGCATGATCTTCCTTCTTATTTTCTTTCCTCCTCATTTTGGGTTGCTCCGCTTGCATCAGTCACCTAAGCCAAACATTGCCACAATGAAGACTAGTCTTTGCCAACTTTTGTCGCCTCTCTCGCTAACGTTCGCTGCCACATTTTCCAAAAATCCACTTTAAGTTTTTCCTTTTATTATGGATGTTATGGAAGACATTTATAAGAGATTGTACCAAGGTATATGCATTTTATTGATTAGATTCTTCTTGCTAATGTGTCTAGAAAGGGAGTTGATTGGTATATTAGTGGTAGAAATCAAATGGGATAGTTAAAGTAGATGAATGCATTGGGGAAAATCCTAAAAAAGAGAACAAGTGGTGAGACTTGCAATGTGTGTTATAAAATTCACCTTATACTTAAGTGGAAAATTCTATATGATATGGTGAGACTTACAATGTTTTATAGTATATAATGTAGGTCATTAAAAGGAAGCATAACATTAAGTTAAGATTAGAGACATGATTAAAAAAAGCATATACATGAAACTGTTGGAATTTCTCCTATGAAAGATCATATTAGAGAGACTAAGATAGTTGTTTTAGATGGTTTTATCACATAATTAAACTACATTTTCATACATTTGTCCATCATAAATTACATTTTCACACAGGTACGACCTTGAAGACCTATACATGCCTTTCTTAGTATGTTAGGGTTGAAAGCCACGACTATGGTGTCACCCGACACCGACCATACACATCTTTCTTGAAGTGGTAAATAGGCTAAGACCCTTTGTATTTTCCCTGAATTGGAGAGATGCTAAGAGGCTGCTAGATTTTTCATTGACAAGGTACCTGTGTGAAATAACACCATTTGATCTACAAATAGAATACAAATCCATATATTTTCCTATATTAGATTTTCTAATAATATCTAATATTTTCATATTATATGTAAGCTATATTATGGATATTAAAAATCAAGGAAGTTGGATATATAACCAATTAGCGCAAGGATAAAAGATATTAATAAATGAGTTTATTAATGGGGTGAACTTTTTCATTCAGATAGTGAAATAACTACCCAGCTTCATCTTAGATAGAAAGTTTCAATGTATATATTTTAAACATAAAAATTAAGTGTAACTAATACTAGATGATGTTATTTTTTATTTATATCATAAAGGGTTCATGCCCGAATATTGGTATTGGACTTCTCAAGGTGAGTATAGGCCATATTTTAATTTTTGATGCAGTCCGTCTACAAGTTCTAATATAGCTGGGGAAGAAAATATTTGAGTAGATCTTGAGGACTTAGCTCATAATGCAATTGGAGCACAATTTAAACAATATATAAAAGAATAAGTGAATAACTATGCATATAATTTTTATGATTTGTTACATGAAACCCAACAACCAAAGTGGAAGGGGTGCACCACTCACTCAGAGTTATCTGTTACTATAAAGATACTAAGAATCAAGGTAGCATATAATATCCCCCATAAATGTTTTAATAAATTCATTGGGCTACATAAGGAAACTAACCAGATAGATAACATAATTCTTATAAATTTTTATCGAACAAAGAAGTTGGTTTCCAAATTTGGGTTGACATATAAAAGATAGATTTTTGTGTCAATGGATGTATGTTATATTATATATGATCTATCAGATATTACATGTTGTTATTGTAATGCAATAAGATTTAAATTAAAATTTATGATGAAAAGAAAGCTGAAGGAAGTACCAATTACCAGGATATATTACTTACCCATAATTCCTAAATTATAATAGCTATATATATCCATGAGATTTGCTGCACATATGATATGATATAATGAACACATCTTACAAAAAGGTATTATTACACATCCATCAGAAGTAGAGGCCTATAAATACTTTGATCGTACACATCCCACCTCCACAACTGATTCAAGAAATGTAAGATTAGGTTTATGCATAGATGGTTTTACTTTATTTAGCTAATCTTATTCACCTTACTCATGCTATCCCATGATACTTACCCCATACAATCTTCCCTAGTCTAGTGTATGACTACTCCTTACATATTTTTTATGCTTAGCATCCCATGGCCACATAATTCAAAAGTAAAGATTGATGTATTCTTATAAGTGTTAATTATCGATTTAAATTTATTATAGGAATAGGAAGTAAGTACAAATGATATCTCCACCAAATAAAATTTCATAATGGGGATAACATTACTTTGGTCAATTGGTGATAATTTTGTGTATGGTATGATCTCAAGTTGGAATACTTTTGACAAGTTTGCTTATCCATATTGTATAGAATATATAAAGTTATTCACTTTAAAACATAGAGGAATGAATACTTGGTTTAACTATCACTATATGCTTTTACTTATAGATCATCCATTCAGCCAAAATAAGGATGTCTTTGCTAAAAATAAAACCGTGATGTTACAGCCCCCTCCTAGATTAACTAGAAACAAAATATTTAAAAGAGTAAGGTTCATGCCCGCAATAGTGAATTTTCCAATAATAGCTGATTAAAAATTTGACCAATTAAAGTATTTTTTGTCATTATTTTATTAGAGGACAAACCTGATCAGACATAACTTGGACGTGAAGCATATAGAGAAAAATATTTTTTGATAACATATTTAATATAGTCATGGACATCAAAGTTAAATTTAAAGATAATATAGAAGCAAGGATGGACATAAAAGTGATTTGTTGGAGGAAGGTTTTAGAGTTCAAGAATGGTGGAAATGGAAAATTTCTTAAACTAAAAGCTCCTTTCACCTTTGATTTTAGAGTAGAGAAGAGAAATTTGTGAATGGGTGAGGACTCTATGGGCACCTGATGGATATTCTTCTAATTTGAGTAGATGTGTTAACATAAGATCTGAGAGATTATTTGGATTGAAAATTTATGACTGGTATATCTTTATGTAATGTCTACTACCAACTGCCTTTAATTTTCTATCATATCAATATTTAAAGCCCTTGATCAAACTAAGTACTTATTCAAAGATTTATGCCTTTAAAACTAAATGCAGAGCACGTGATTCTTATGGAGCAGCATATCCATTTCATTCTGTATAAAATTGATAAGATATTTTATCCTTTTTTTTTACTCTATTGTCCAACTACCAGTGTATTTATCATATGAGGCTACATTAGGTGGGTTTGTTCAATAACGGTTGATGTATCCTTTTTGGAGGTATTTAAATAAACATAAGAATTGCTAGAATAATGTACATCTAAATTATCACAGTAGAGCAATCGATAGATGGTCACATACAAATTGATTCATGAACATACTTATTATATTGTTAATATGCAACTAAAATTGATTTCGGTTGGCTGGCGCAGTACAATGATAAAATTAGTGAGAGATATGGGTCGACTCGCATGCTAGAAATATTTATAGACATTAAAAAGACAAGAGAGTGACCACTCTAAAATTGTGAGAGTGTATGGGTTGACCTAACCAGTGCTTGGGGTGGCCCATATTGTACCAATAAGAGGGACCAAAATAGATAAAATAGTGCTTCTGATGTTTGGGGCATGGGTAGTTCTTTTAATAATGGAGGCTCAGTTCCACATACTGAGCACAGGCAATGACTAATAAGAAATTTTTAAGTGTTCAATAATTTAGCTAGATATGAATATTAATGTAAGACTATTAAAAAGAGGGTTGCTAGGTAAAGAGCCGAGCGTTATTGAATTGTATAGTCATACCCACGGGAGGTAGGAGGAGTAGCAATGGGTTGATGAGAAGGCAAAGAGAGCCTACATATGTATATAAGTTTAATATTTTTAATGTCATGTGTAAATTGCTTAATTTTTTATTAAATTTTATAGGATGAGTAAACATGACTTTGAGACATCCAGGTTGGAGAAGGTTAGGGTTCCTTTAGTGGATCAATAGAATAATTTGACTATCACATTTGGTCGCAAGCAATAGAAGGATTATAACACGATAGGGTTTATGATTTAGGCTCACAAACTTATGTATATGAGGGAAAGACATCTGGTGGCTCCAGCTTCTCAGCAAGCACCCAGAAGTCATTATATAGCACAATGGTAGCTACCCTTCAAGCTGAGCTAGAGCTAGTTAGGAAATCACAAGATGATTGGCAAGTGTAGATGCAGACATAGATGCAAATGCAACACACTCATTTGTTGGTTGAACTATAGGAAATAAGGGAGCAGCTCAGTGGAAAGTATGTAGCTTTGGTGGAGGAGAAGATTGCTTCTGATGCAGATTGATTCTAGATATTTATGTAGTTTTAAACTAATGAATTTTATATTTCATTTTGAACTATTTGGTGAAGGTTCAATTAATCTGGATGTATATTTATGACGATATATTTATTTTCAATATTGTTTTGTGAGGATTCTTATGTTATGTTTATCTATATGTTTGAGCTTGAATGAATATAGTTTTGGATTGTTTTTATGCAAGTTGTGTTATAGAAATCACTTTTTCTAAATAGAAAAGGCTATTTTTTAAATATCATTTATAGGTTTAAGGTAGATAATCTACGAAAACATGAATATGATAAAATTGTATCATATTTGTTGAAACTTGTTAATTATGAATTAGGTTATTAGACCTAAGCTTATTTCCCAATGGGTAACCAAGACGGAAGGCGGTGAATTGGTAATTTAAAAAATATCTTCTTAAACCGGTTTAAATTTAGTGATTTTTTAAAAACAATTTTTCAACCCAATATAAAAGCAAAAATAGAAAGAAAATACAAAGCAGTGGAAAATAAATGACACGAGATTTATAGTGGTTCGGTCAAACATGACCTACATCCACTCCCTGAAGTCTCCCACTTCAGGTATTGAACTATTACCACAAGTGTCTCTCCTTTTGCCCCCACAGCAAGGTGGAGAAGCCTTCACAAAAACTCTCTTCCACCACTACCCAGTGTGGTAGAGAACCGTCATTCTTTTACACCATCCAAGTGTCAGCAAAGAACCGTCAAATGTTCACACCCTCTAAGTGTAGGCATAGAATCCTTCATCCTTTCACACTCTCCAAGTGTAGGAAGAGAACCCTTCATCCCTTTACACCCTCCAAGTGTAGGCAGAGAACCTTCGGCTGTTCACACTCCTTTAGTGTCGGTAGAGAACCGGATCTCCTTGAAAGATCTTCTCACAAGAAATCTAAAAGGACAAAAGAAAAGAGTGAAGTAACAAATAATAAATAGAGATCCTTACCTTTGAGTAACCAAGTGAACTCTTCACATTCCAGTAGTAAGAACTCTCCTTCAAACACTCTCTCTCACTCTCTCCTTCAATTTCCCTTCAGTATGTATGAAGACCAAATGACAAAAAGATTTCATGACAGTCTTAAGTGGTCCTTTTATAAGAAATACACAAAAAACAGTCCAAAAACCACAATTTTTCAAATATATACTTTTATGAACGTCCCGTACGATCTCATTTTGTACGTATGAACAGTGTAAAAACTATTGCGTATGAACTCAATGTACATTGGTACGAACTGCCTTCATACCCGATCATCCCGTATGAATATGGTTCATTCGGTACGAACAGTTATTCTCAAGGTTCATTGGAATGAAAATGCAGGACGGACCACAATTACAAAGAACAGAGGACATCGTCCTGGGATGAATGGGTTAGTTTGTCTGGATGAATAGTTCAAGAGCACAAGAGTCGAGTCGAGTCGAGTCGAGTATTTGCCTTATCAAGCCTGACTCGTTTAATCCTTAATGAGCTCGAGCTCGACTCGTTTGGGAAATACCAAGCTTGAGCTCGGCTCGAAAGCTCGAGCTCAAGATCGAGCTCGATTGAAAACTTGTAGCTACGAATAGGTTTTTTTTTTAATAAAATAAGCTTTTAAATATTATAAAAAAAAAATAATATTATATATATCGAGTAGCTTGATAAGCTTTCGAGTCGAGTCGGGTTGAGCTCGAACTCGAGCTCGTTTATCATAAGCTCGGCTCGCGAGCTCGTTAACGAGTTGAGTTCGAGCCGCGGTTCACTTACACCCCTAGATAATACCAACATCATTACATATATGCATAATATATGCAAGAGTGCTATGTGGGAAAAACATGATACAAGATAGTGACCAGTTCAACTGGATGAAGTAGTTCAATTCAGTGGTGTTTGTGCATAGACCGAGAAGATGCAATAAAGCAGCTCACTATTATGCTCAACGTGCTATAGAAGAACATTTTTTCTGAAAATTAGAAGATGGAGATTATTTGTATATACCTCAAGAATTGATTAACATTCTTGAGGACTTATTTTTGGGTTTTTGTTTTCTTAGGGGCTAGTTGGCCGATTGATTTTTGGGTTATTGACTTTGTAATTGTGATTTGTTGAATGTAATATAAGCAATGTGTTCGAGTATTGTGAATTCACCCAACTCTCAATAAGATTCATAATACACTATTCTTGTTGCTTATGAACAATCGCTATAATGTAAACACTCTAAATTTCATGTTCTGATCTTATTTTCATCATCATCTCTAAAGCCACATATACTTGCCATGATAGGGTTCCCATGACCTTGCCTACTCCACCATGGCAATCATCATGAGGTCAAAAACACTCAAGGTCCCCACATAGCCACAACCTTGTTCACTTGCCATTGCATAACTGCTGACAATATTAATCTTGCCAAATTCATCACTGCATTTGCCACTCCCATCCGTCGTCACCATAATCCTGTATCCGCTGCCGCTGTCATGACCTTCAAAAATTAATACAAAATATATATAATACAAAAATAGTTATATTTAAAATAATATATTAACAAAATTGATTCATCACATCCACTCAGATATAAAAAATGATTTCTTGAATTTATTTTTCAACCAATAAAATTGTTGCGTCCAGGAGTATTCGTGGTGGTAGAGAAATATATAGTTTATCGTCTTAGCGTTGTACGAAAATCCAGCACGCAATCAGATAAGAGAGAGGGTCTAGCATTTATGAGACACTAAGATTTTTACGTGGAAAACCCCTGTAAAAAGGGGGAAAACACACGGGGCCTAGTCCAGTTTGAACGAATCAACTTGTATTTGCAGTCGATTACAAATGAGGCTCTTCCTTGGGAGAAGGCCTTAGCTTGATGTACATCTTATGGGGTACATTACATGATGTAAATACAAAGAGTCATTATTGATATGTTCGTTTGGTCGGAAGGACCGTGGTCGGCGGGCGACGTAGGTCAGGAGGACCGTAGTCAGCTGGCGATGGAGGATTGTAGTCGGAGGTCGACGTAAGTCAGGAGGACCGTAGTCGGCGGGCAACAGAGGTCGGAAAGACTGTAGTCGGCGGGCGACATAAGTCAGGAGGACCGTAGTCGGCTGGCGACGGAGGTCGGAAGGACTATAGTCTGACGACGAAGATCAGTAGGACTCAATAACAGTATTGGGAGCCTTGGTGTATACTATGGCAAATGGTGCCTTTCCAGTGGAGCGGTTTGTCATTGCATTGAAAGCGAATTCAGCCCGTGAGAGAACTTCTTCCCATTGCTTCGGTTGCTCCTGCACTAGGCATCGAAGCATGTTGCCCAACGTCCTGTTTACAACTTCAGTCTGACCGTCAGACTGAGGGTGGTAGGCGGAGCTGAATCTTAGGTCGGTTCCAAGACGTTTCCACAGTTCACGCCAAAAATGGCTTATAAATTTGACATCGCGGTCAGAAGTGATACTTTTTGGCACCCCATGTAAACGAACGACTTCGTTAAAGAAAAGAGTAGCGATATTCATAGCATTATAGGTTTTCTTACAAGAGAGAAAATGGCTCATTTTAGAAAACCTGTCGACGACTACAAGTATCGAGTCATTACCTCGCCTTGTTCGCGGTAGGCCTAGAATGAAATCCATGCTAACATCTTCCCATATTGAATGTGGTACGGGTAAGGGCATGTACAAGCCACTATTTTGCGCGCCGCCTTTGAAAGCTTGGCATATGGGACAGCTTTCTACAAACCGCAATGTATCACGTCGCAATCTCGGCCAGAAGAAACGGGCTTGTAATTGCCGGAGGGTGTTATCTTGTCCCAGGTGTGCAGCAAGGCCTCCGCAATGTGTCTCCCTAATTAAGTGCTGCCGCCAGGAAGATATGGGAATACACAACAAATCATGCTTGAAGAGAAAGCCGTGGCGGATCGAATAGTCGTCACATTGTAATGTGGCCTGGCATTTTTCCCAAATGGCTCCGAAATCCTCATCTTTTGCATACAGTTCCTTCAAATGCTCCAGCCCCACAAGTTCCGCCTGCAGTGTTGTGAGTAAAACAGCCCTTCGGCTAAGGGCATCGGCCACGGTATTCTCGACACCCGGTTTATGCTTCAATGTAAATGAGAAGCGCTGTAGGAAAACTAACCATCGCGCATGCATACGGCTAATATTTTTTTGAGTATTTATATACTGCAATGCCTTGTTATCGCTACATAAAATGAAGTCTTGGTGTAAAAGGTAGGACTCCCATTGTTTGAGAGCACGGATTATGGCATATAGTTCTTGCTCGTATGCCGCCCATTTACTTCTTGCCGGACACAGCTTTTCACTGAAGAAGGCGATAGGCTTTCCCATTTGCGAGAGCACTGCACCTATGCCAATGGATGACGCGTCTGTGTCTACCATAAAGGGTATGTCGAAGCAAGGAAGAGTCAGAATAGGAGCTGTCGTGAGGGCTTCCTTGATGGCTTCGAAACTCTGCTGTTGGTCGGCCCCCCAACTAAATGACTTCAGCTTGAGGCAGTCAGTGATCGGAGCCATAATAAGGCTGAAATTCTTAATAAATCGACGGTAAAAATTGGCCAAACCATGAAAGCTTCGTATGTCAAAAAGAGACTGAGGTTGCGGCCAATCCTTGATAGCTGAAACCTTCTGTGGATCCACAAGAATTCCACCGTCCGAAACGATGAAACCCAGAAACCGCACACTAGTCGCCGCTAGTTCGCATTTTGGTAAGTTAACAAACAGCTTTTGTTCTCGGAGGATGTCAAGCAGAATTTTTAAATGCTGCAAATGTTGGTAACGGTCTGGGCTATACACTAGGATGTCGTCAAAATAGACGATGCAAAATCTTCCCAAATGAGGTTTCAAAATCTCGTTCATCATCCGCATGAACGTCGACGGTGCATTGCACAAACCGAATGGCATGACCTTCCATTCGTAGAGCCCTTGCGGCGTTTTGAACGCCGTCTTCCATTCGTCGCCTGGCCGGATACGGATCTGATGATATCCGCTTCGCAAGTCTAACTTAGAAAAGATGGTAGCACCCGTGAGCTGGTCCAGCAACTCGTCGATGCGTGGCATGGGAAAACGGTATTTGATAGTGATTTTATTGACGGCTCTACTGTCGACGCACATCCGCCAATTGCCATCTTTCTTCGGTACCAACAATGCCGGCACGGCACATGGGCTGCGACTTACTTGAATCAGCTGCTTCCGCAATAAGTCGTCAATAAGCTCTTGAAGAATGGCCTGCTCCTTGGGGTTGAGGCGGTAATGGGCTAGGTTCGGCAATGATGCACCAGGTGAAAAATCAATCTGGTGTTGAATACTCCTCAATGGAGGAAGTTCTGCGGGAAGCTCTTCGGGTGTGACATCCCGATATTGTTCCATAAGTTCGGATACTTCTTGTGGGAGCTGTTGCAAGGGGAGAGTTGGAGACACTTCCGTGACAAGCAGAGCAAACATTGGGGCCTGATTTCTCCATTCATTTATCAAATTATTCCCTGAGACAAAGTGGATGGCAGCACACTGAGTTTGATCTGTGCCCCGTGACTGAGAAGTGGATGTGCCCGGTAGTAGACGTAGTTTCCTCCCCTTCCAATCCAGTGAATACACATTAGCCCGTCCATCATATTGCACACCCACATCGAATTGCCACGGCCGCCCCAAAATCAGATGGCACACATCCATATCTAGTACATCACATAAAACTTCGCACGAATAGTGTTTTCCAATAGAAAAGCTCACCCGACACGAGTCTGTGACGGCTATCTCCATGCCCCTCTTGACCCAACTGATTTTATAGGGACTCTCGTGTCTGGTTGTTTTCAGTTGTAATCCTTGAACGACAGCTTTTGATACGATGTTTTCGGTGCAGCCGCTATCGATTAACAAATCACACACCTTGCCGCTTATAGTGCATCGAGTTTTAAAAATGGCATGGCGTTGCGACTTTCCAGTTTGACGTGGCGCCAAGAGCAGTTTTCCCATGACTCCCGCAAATGGTTCCCCCACATCGGCTTGGACGTCTTCCACCTGACCTGCTATTTCAACTGGGGTTCCTTCCGAATCAGTACCTTCCTCAAACTCGGCTAACTACACCTGCTTCCTTTGGGGGCATTCATTAGACTTGTGGCCGGGCTCAAAACAACGGAAACATTTGAGCGGCGATGGTCGAGCGTAAGGATTGGATGTACTGACTCCCTTCTGTTTATGCAGCGCCTTATCTTCAACATTCACGCCCGCTGGTTCCGCTTCAGGAAGCGAATTCGGTGCGGTCCTCGGTCCGGATTGATACGGGTGCTTATTCGGAGTCGAGTGTTCCTGCCAATGTCGACGAGAGTGAGACACCTTGGTCTTGCGGTTTTGCTGTACCTCCATTTTCATAGCTAGATTGACTGCTTGGGGCAGGGACCAGACGGAATTCAATTCCAATTGATCTTGGATACTGTCCTTGAGGCCGCCTATATACCGAGCTACCAACTGGTTGGTGGACTCGTTGAGATCATTCCGGGCACTCAACCGATTGAATTCTTCGGTATATTCGCTTACAGATCTCGCGCCTTGACTGCAATGTTGATACCTCATATATAAGATTTGTTCAAAATCAGTGGGAAGAAATTGCGTGCGCATTAGCTGTTTCATACGCGCCCAAGTTCGGACACGAGCTCGACCTTCCCGTCGTCGCGATTGCAAAGTCTGTTCCCACCAAGCACTCGCTCCACCCCTCAATAGGAGCTGTCGTGAGGGCTTCCTTGATGGCTTCGAAACTCTGCTGTTGGTCGGCCCCCCAACTAAATGACTTCAGCTTGAGGCAGTCAGTGATCGGAGCCATAATAAGGCTGAAATTCTTAATAAATCGACGGTAAAAATTGGCCAAACCATGAAAGCTTCGTATGTCAAAAAGAGACTGAGGTTGCGGCCAATCCTTGATAGCTGAAACCTTCTGTGGATCCACAAGAATTCCACCGTCCGAAACGATGAAACCCAGAAACCGCACACTAGTCGCCGCTAGTTCGCATTTTGGTAAGTTAACAAACAATTTTTGTTCTCTGAGGATGTCAAGCAGAATTTTTAAATGCTGTAAATGTTGGTAACGGTCTGGGCTATACACTAGGATGTCGTCAAAATAGACGATGCAAAACCTTCCCAAATGAGGTTTCAAAATCTCGTTCATCATCCGCATGAACGTCGACGGTGCATTGCACAAACCGAATGGCATGACCTTCCATTCGTAGAGCCCCTGTGGTGTTTTGAACGCCGTCTTCCATTCGTCGCCTGGCCGGATACGGATCTGATGATATCCGCTTCGTAAGTCTAACTTAGAAAAGACGGTAGCACCCGTGAGCTGATCCAGCAACTCGTCGATGCGTGGCATGGGAAAACGGTATTTGATAGTGATTTTATTGACGGCTCTACTGTCGACGCACATCCGCCAATTGCCATCTTTCTTCGGTACCAGCAATGCCGGCACAGCACAAGGGCTGCGACTTACTTGAATCAGCTGCTTCCGCAGTAAGTCGTCAATAAGTTCTTGAAGAATGGCCTGCTCCTTGGGGTTGAGGCGGTAATGGGGTAGGTTCGGCAACGATGCACCAGGTGATAAATCAATCTGGTGTTGAATACTCCTCAAAGGAGGAAGTTCGGCGGGTAGCTCTTCGGGTGTGATATCCCGGTATTGTTCCATAAGTTCGGATACCTCATGTGGGAGCTGTTGCAAGGGAAGAGTTGGAGACACTTCCGTGACAAGCAGAGCAAACATTGGGGCCTGATTTCTCCATTCATTTATCAAATTGTTCCCTGAGACCAAGTGGATGGCAGCACGCTGAGCTTGATCTGTGTCCCGTGACTGAGAAGTGGAGGTGCCCGGCAGTAGGCGTAGTTTCCGCCCTTTCCAATCCAGCGAATATACATTAGCCCGTCCATCATATTGCGCACCCACATCGAATTGCCATGGCCGCCCCAATATCAGATGGCACACGTCCATATCTAGTACATCACATAAAACTTCGCACGAATAGTGTTTTCCAATAGAAAAGCTTACCCGACATGAGTCTGTGACTGCTATCTCCATGCCCCTCTTGACCCAACTGATTTTATACGGACTCTCGTGTCTGGTGGTTTTCAGTTGTAATCCTTGAACGACAGCCTTCGATACGATGTTTTCTGTGCAGCCACTATCTATTAACAAATCACACACCTTGCCGCTTATAGTGCATCGAGTTTTAAAAATGGCATGGCGTTGCGACATTCCAGTTTGACGCGGCGCTAGTAGTAGTTTTCCCATGACTCCCACAAACGGTTCCCCCTCATCAGCTCGGACGTCTTCCACTTGGCCTGTTATTTCAACTGCGGTTCCTTCCGAATCGGTACCTTCCTCAAACTCAGCTAACTGCACCTGCTTCCTTTGGGGGCATTCATTAGATTTGTGGCCGGGCTGAAAACAACGAAAACATTTGAGCGGCGATGGTCGAGCGTAAGGATTGGACGTATTGGCTCCCTTCTGTTTGTGCAACGCCTTATCTTCAACGTTCACGCCTGCTGGTTCTGCATCAGGAAGAGAGTGCGGAATAGTTCTCGGTCCGGATTGATACGGGTGCTTAGTCGGAGTAGATTGTTGTTCCTGCCAATGTCGACGAGAGTAAGGCACCTTGGGCTTGCGGTTTTGCTGGACCTCAATTTTCATAGCTAGATTGACCGCTTGGGGTAGGGACCAGACGGAATTCAATTCTAATTGATCTTGGATACTGTCCTTGAGGCCGCCTATATACCGAGCTACCAACTGGTTGGTAGACTCGTTGAGATCATTCCGGGCACTCAACCGATTGAATTCTTCGGTATATTCGCTTACGGATCTCGCGCCTTGACTACAATGTTGGTATCTCATATATAAGATTTGTTCAAAATCAGTGGGAAGAAATTGTGTGCGCAGCAGCTGTTTCATACGCGCCCAAGTTCGGACACGAGCTCGACCTTCCCGTCGTCGTGATTGCAGTGTCTGTTCCCACCAAGCACTTGCTCCGCCCCTCAATCGGCACGCAACATATTGCACTTTTTTCTCCGGATCAATATCCATGTAATCGAAAAAATTTTCCACGGATTTCTCCCAATCAAGATAATCTTCAATGTGGATATGGCCATCAAAAAAAGGAATGTCCATTTTTACCTTGAATTCGCCGTGGTGTTGTCTGTATGGCTGAGGACGGCGATTCCGCCGCTGTTCTGTGTTAACAAAATCATCCACCTCTTCACCGCTCGAATATGGTGGAGTGAAACCTCTGGTTGGAAGCGGATCATCCTCCGAGTCAGTTGGATCAATTCGCGTCTCCTGGTGGTGCCTTCCGTGGCGTTCTCCCTCTGTTCTTCTCCTGGGCATTGGCTGATTTGTTCGCGCCTCATCCCGGTGGCGAACTGGGTTTACCGGCCTTGTTCGAAGGAGATTGAACTCCCGGCGAACATCCATTGCTAGTCGCTGCATTTCGACCGCAATCTCGTCAATTCGGCGATTGACGTCTTCCTGTCTCGTCCACAACGCCTCCAGCGTCCGCACCCCTTCTGTCGCCGGTTCCTTGCCTCTTTCAGTCATTTCCGTCTCCAGGTATATGGGCTCTGATACCAGGTGATGTCCTTCTGCAGGATCGAGGTACCTGGAAAACAATAAACCAAAAGACAGCAAACAAGCAAACAGGAATAGCTATATCCTTCCAAATAATAATAGCAGTAAAGTTATCCAAAATCGAAATGACAATAATAAGTTGCCGAATCCCAACAGGTAAGAGGTCCGGCAAACACCATGTGCTATCCCAGAAATCGAATGGTAGGAGAGGGGGGAAAATTTTCAGCCAGCGATTTTCCATTTAGCCAAGGGTCCTAGAAAAAGAAAGCTTACTACAGTTCTCAGCAGTCATATTATAAATAATGTACCCTTTAATCTTAATAGCAACCCCGCAAATATTCTTCCAAAATTTAGAAGATTTTGTACATAAAGGTTTCTAGTGAGAGCTATATTTAAACCTGAACCAGTCAAAACCCACAGAGTTGGAATTGAAAAACCTCCAGATGAATGAGCATGCAAACCCGTGAGACAGGGAGCTAAGGTCTGGAATCCCAAGACCCCGTAAAGTAATGGGTAGGCAGGTATTATGCCAACCGATAAGATGTAATTTTCTCTTCTTTGGAATCGTGATAAAGAAATCTTGAACACAATTTATCAATGAGTTTGCAATAAGCTTTAGGTATAATAGCTCCCTTAATCTAGTAAGCTTTAGTGCTAGTAATGGTAAACCACAAGAATTGAATATGACATACAAAAGAAATAAATTTTACTTTCCAACCAGCAAGTAGAGTAAAAATTCTACTCATAAGTGGTTGGAAGTGAGAGAAATTAAGCTTTTTGGTGGAGATCGACAACCCCAAATATTTAAAGGAATGGTCTGTGAGAGAGAATCCAAGAATACTGGTGTTATCATTTGTAACAAAAATATTCTTAGAGAATATGATAGAGCATTTTGCATTGTTAATGTGGAAACCAGATGTCATAGCAAAGTTACTTAAAATCTTGGAAAGCTCAAGAGCATTAGGAATAGTGGCCAACCCAAACACCAGCACATCATCAGTATAAAGAAGATGGTTGAGAGAGCTCGGCCCAAGCGGGACCCCCATAAAAGAGCTAGAGTCCATAGTGCAAGAAAAAGCATTCATAACAATCGCAAATAAAAACGGGGATAAGGGGCAACCTTGCCTTAAGTCAGCAGAAGAAGTGAAGAACCCCTCAAGAGCTCCGTTAATGCAAACATAAAAAGGGACAACAAATATGAAATTTTTAATCCAGAAAATTAATTTATCTAGAAAACTCTTCTCCCTCATTCTAGAAACAAGGAAATCCCAAGACACAGTCAAAAGCTTTGCAGATATCCAATTTAGCACAAAAATATTTCTTTGAAGAAGATCCATTGAATTCATTTAAAATCTCATTGGCCAAAATAATATTGTTAGAAGATATTCTCTTGGAGATGAAACTAGCTTGCCTTTTGGAATAATGTGAGGCATAATGACTTTTTGGCGATTTGCAAGTATCTTTGTAATGATCTTATAAAAGACATTACAAAGAGAAATAGGCCGATAATAAAAAATGTTAGAGACGTGCTGATGCTTAGGGATGAGAGCAATCGCCGTTGCTTTAGCACATCTAAGAAGGTGTCCGGCTGAGAAGAAATTTTTTGCAGCATTAATCACATACAAGCCAATGATATCCCAGGAGCACTTGTAAAATTCGAACGTAAAACCATCGGGCCCAGGGGAAGAGACCGACAGCCCCCCAAAAACCACATCTCTTATTTCAAGGTTAGTGATAGGAGCCAGCAAAGAGTCAGTCAAATGCAAAGGGATGGGATCTCCATAAGTAAAATTGATCTCATTATTCCCACAAGGCTTAGGAGGATTATAAAGATTTTTTAAGTATTCACAAATAGCATTAGCAATCTTCAGAGGAGAAGAGAAATGCCCCTCCATCCGTAGTGATCTCATTAATTCTTGAAGAATTTGCTCTAGTTTTTATACGAGCATACAAGAACCCCAAGTCATCTTCACCATTTTGAAGCCATTTAGCCTTAGCTCTTTGAATGATCCAAGAGTTCCAAGCACCGTGAAGTTGAGAGATGCTAGAATTAATCTCCTTCAGAGAAACATTAAGTAAGGGATCCTGGGGGTTGCATTATAAGAGATCCAAACAATCCTTCTATTTTTGATTAAGATCCAAAAGCCTAACCTTGATGAAATGATCATTATACCATTTCATACTTTTAAGATTACCTTTCAAATATCTAAGTTTACCATAAAAATTATCGATAGGACTCCCTTCATTATGTAAGGCAAAGGAAGACAGAAGAACTTCCCAATAGTCTGTCATCTTCATCCAAAGTTTTTGAATTGAAATCTTCTAGCCATAGAAGAAGAATGACCCTCCATTAGAAGTAAAGGGGAATGATCAGAACAACCAGGATGAACTACCTTATAATAGAATAGAGGGAAAGCATCAAGCCACTTTTGGTTTACCAACATCTTGTCAAGCTTTATATGAATGGGATCATCAGCACGACTGCTAAAACAAGTATATTTCAAACCGGTCGAATTAAGCTCAGTGGCGCCATAGCTAAACACCAACCCATTCAATTCCCCCAATATACTAAAATGCATAGGAGCACCACCAGATTTGTCTTTAGGTTCTCTGAAACAGTTGAAATCACCCATTATGATACAAGGGGTGGAGATAGAATCAGCCAAAATATTAAGTTGCAGCCACAAAGGGGCTCGCTCAACTTGATTATTAGCAGCATGCACCATAGAAAGAAGGATAGGGGGTAAAGTTCCAAAATTGAGAGTACCATGAATCAGTTGTGAGTTAGAGAGGATAGGGGAGAAAAAGGTAGTGGAGGAATTCAACTTCAGTTAGATTCTCCTGCATGAAGAATAGCTATAGTTATTACAGCTCTGCTCATTGGGAAAAATTTTGTGAGTGTTAATGAACTAGGTGTCCAAAAGGGAATGAGATGAAATTTTAGCTTCCAATATACATAACATGTCAAGACGGTTAGAGGCAGTCAGATTCTTAGAGGCTAGAACCTTTTTCGGTTTGTTAAAACCACGAATGTTCCAACAATCAATAGAAGGAAAAAATCATTTGGATTTGTTGGAAGGTTGTTGTGCTTTCCTAGCACCTTTGGTTCTGGTAGATTTTGCATGCTGCACTTTTTGAGATTGACCCATATCCGGATTGTCTTCAGCTTTTGGTCGATCAGCAGCTTGAAGTCTGGAATCAAGCTGATTATCCAACAAGATGGAGAATTTATTTGGGGAGGCCATGACAGAGACATTTTGGCGGCTCCTCTCAAAAGAGGAAATAAGGGCACTTTATGAAGAAGAGCCTTCACTAATAGCTGCAGTAGAGGAGGGTTTCGTGATTGGAGAGTGATCAGATGAAGAGATTTCATCCACTAGTGAATTAAGATTCAGGATGGAATCATCCAAGTGAGCATCAGAGGGAGGATTCTCAATGGGGGGAGGATTGGGATGAGTTGTTTGTGGAGGTTGGGGAATCGGAGGATCAACCTGCACCGAGTTACATTGAGCAGTGATGGAATTGGGTGAAGAAGAAGGAATCATGGTGATTGCAGGAGGTGGTATCAAAGAAGGGGGAGGCACATTAACGGGTATATTGTTGTTGGCAAGAATAACAGAGGAGGGAAGGAGAGCTGGAGGCTTCATGGGAGCATGAGCGGAGGTAGGAAGCACATGAGCTTTTGGGTTGGGCTGAGGATGACGAGCACGACTAGTGGTCCTTCCTCAGTTTTGAGTATGTAATTGAGCTTTTGGCTGCGGATTTTTATGGCAAAGATTGGATGGATGCACAAGAGATTCGCAGCCTATACACGGAGTCGACTTCCAGTCATATATAACCTTAAGAGACACATCATCCCCATCCATAGAAATAGGGATTTCATCCGGGAAAGAAGAATCATTGTTCACCATCACACAAACATGAGCATATGTAAGGCGAGTTTTTCTTGCCGTGAGAGCATCCACCGCTAATGGTTTACCAACAAAACTTGCAATTTTTGAAATACCCAAAGGGTTCCAAACAGCTAAAGGAAGATCATCAATCTTGATCCAAATGGAAATATAACTACATTCTTCCCGCTTTGGTTTAAACTTTGGGATCCATTTCTGAAGTATGAACGATCTTCCGAAGAAGAACCACGGCCATCCGGACCATGAGACTTCAAAATCTTCTGGCAAGGAAAATTAAAAAAAAAAAAATCTATCGTTAAGAGATAGGAGTTCAAACGAACCGTTTATAGACCAAACCTTTTTAATCGTGTTCTACAAGCTCAGTTAGGTAGGTCTCGGATCAACCGAGTATCCAACCTGCTAGAGGCCCCAATCTGGGATGTCGAGATCAATATCCTCAGAAGAGAACGGAACACAATCCGACAGATTGATGCAGGAAACATCGAAGTTGCTAACCACAAGGTCGTGATTGGAGAGGTTGTAAACGAAGTTAAGGCATTAGGAGCGAAGACAAAGGCAGTCATTGAATCAGGGTGAGGAGGGGAATCATTTAGATAGGAAGAAGAAGCCATGGGAAGGAGTGGAGAAGGGGAGGGAAACCCTCCTCTTGGCGGCGGAAGAGCAAAATCTGCGGGAGAAAGCAAAATTAGGGTTATCACCTCTCGAAAACCCCTAGATCCTTTTTTTTTGCCTCACTTCTGCTTCGTTTGAGACGATTTGTATTACAATTTTATTTTAAGAAACAATAAAAAAACTATCTCAAATAAAATATTAATCTTTTTCCATTTGTTATGACTAATTGATTACTCAAAATGATATTTTTAGTAGTTATACTTTTTTTGTCACATAAATTTATGCTTTTGGCAATATCCATTTGTTTTATGTTTTGAAGATGAATATTGTTATAAATTTTCCGAACTTTATATACTGAAAAAATAAAAATCAACAGCTCAGAAATTGGACTTCTTCCACTGTAATAATTTCTATTTAAAATTAATTATAATCTTTTTCACTGATACTCATACTAATGATTTAATTAATTAATAAATATTAAACTAATTTAATGATAATTATACAACTAATTATTTAGATAAATAATATAATTATATTACTTAGTATACTACTAATTAATTAATCTAATAAATTATCAAAATTATTTGGCAGTATTTATTGTAAATCCAAGTACAAATTCGAATTTGATACCAAGGCTCTTTGGATGCACCAATGATTTGATTTAACTAGGATTTCTTAAATCCTCTAAATCCAAATTTACTAAGTCATAGGGTGTAAATCTTAAAAACTCTTTGGTAACATTTAATATAAATCTGGATAAATCCTGTATGACTGTTTGACAATTCAATTTGAGATTAAGGGTGTTTAACATATTTGAAATTTATTTTATGGATTAAAGTTCTAAATGAAATACATCTAAGTTTCTTTAATACTAATTAATATTCTAATACTTATTAGTTATTTAATTATTTTTTATAATATTATATAGTTATAATTTATTAATTTCTATTTGAAATTCTATTTAATCCTACTAAGTGTTTTGAAATAAGTAAGTTTAACTAATAATCCTATTAATAATTTAATTAATAATTTAAGTATTTTAATTAGTTTTACTAAATTATTAATATTTTAAATTATATTAATTAAGTTAATCAATAATAGCTTACAGGGGTTAGGGTTTGCTTTTCCTCTATTTCGTCGTTGATGTTCGGCTTCATTCCTTCGCACGACGTTCTTCGGCTCCTTCGTGGGCTTTGGACTTCACTCCTTCGACGACGTTTCCTTTGGATCGGATCAGAAGTTACGACATTTTGATCGGAAGCAACGACGGCAGCTCGCTCGCTGTGAAGGTAACTTTCTCCCTTTCGCGTGCTTCTTCGGCCGAAACATCTCCTAAACCACTTTATCGCTGGTATTCACCATCTCCAAAGTTCTATCGATATCTCAGGTAAATTAGGCCATGGTAATATACAGCGAAGAGTTTTGTATCAAGCCACTGCTCAGTTTCTGTTCTCTTGTAGGTAATATAACTCGCCGGTTTTCCAAATGATTTCCGCCGTATGCTGGGTGCCAAAAGGGGCATCCAAGGTTGTACCTGTGGTTGCAGAGCCTCCATCGAAAGAGGAAATCGAGGAGGTCTTGAGGACGGGAGTGTTGGAGCGAAAGTGAGCCCCCACCTTGCATTCTTTGGTCCATGTGAATGAAAATTGTCTTCTTTTTGATGATTCACGGTTTTATGGTATCTGCAGGGGAGATATTGACGAAGAGGAGGATGAGTGCATGGATGTTGATGACGCTCCTGAGGTGTTGGACGAGGTTTCCATTGCCCGGGCGGCAACAAAGGCTCTCAATCAGGTTCAAGCAGGTAGGGAATCCAGAGATTTACAAGCGGTTTCTGTTGGCATTGAGGAGCTCAACATGGATGCTTATGATGATGAGGATGATGGTAAGTAATTTATTTCTTTTGATAAAATAGTTAAATATTCAGTTTGGACTAATGGAGGCGCTTGTTCTTTTCCGTGTAACCGGTATTGCCGTTTTCTTAGGCATTGAGTTATTTGCTAGTGGGATCGGGGACACTTACTATCCGAGCAATGATATGGATCCTTATCTGCAAAACAAAGGCGTAAGTAAAATGTCTTATAGAGTTTTATTATGCTTTTTTGCATGAAGTGAAGTGGGCTATTTGAAACAACATGGATCAGGATGATGAGGATGATGATGATGATGAGATAGAGGACATGACCATTAAACCTACTGATTCTGTTATAGTTTGTGCTCGCAATGAGGATGAAGTCAGTCATCTGGAGGCAAGTTTTCTTTTCTTGATTAATATTTTGTTTCTGGAGATATATGTAGTGAATCAAACTTATGTATATTGATTAATTCACTTGATGGTTTACTTTTCAAATTCAATTTATTTATCTTGTCCTTTACGTCACATCTTTTTTTGTGAGGGCTGGTTCTGTTTTTGAGATGTAATAATTGCTGTTGATCCTGTTACCGAGATTTTGTTCACTGTCTTCCTTTTTCCGGTGTTTTTGTATATCTTGGATGCAAATTTTAAGAATTTTTTAGTTTGCCGAGCATTTTGATGGTCTATTTTTAATACATTAAACGTTTGATTCAGGAGGATCTCTTGATAGAGATTCCTTGATTACGCTGTTAAACTTGAATAATGGGTTATTGGGAGTTTACAGATGAAGGCAAATCATCAATTAGATGCCTAGAGATCATGATTTGGAAGAAGAAAATTTTGAATTGTTGGGTTGCGATCTTGAAATAAGCTTAAGATTAGCTCTGTTTGCCTAGTCAAGGAGGTGTTATCTGCCAGTTTTGGATAATGTTAGATGTTTTTGGATAGGTTTTAATATAATTTTGGATTGGGGGTTACTTTATTTTAGGAAGGATATGACTATCCCTTATGTTGTTTAGGATAAGTTAAATCAAATATTACTATTCTTATTATTTGAAAGCCTACATTTTGTAATGAAAGAAACTACAATCCTCTCTTAAATCTCTATTTCCTTAGTGATCTCTCTCACTTTTGCTCTTTGTTACTCTTCAAGGTTTTGCAACAATGTCCTTAGCGGTTGGACCTCTCTTAACTTTTATGCCTTTGTCATTGCCTAAATCCACTAAGGATCATTGCCTAAATCCACCTAGGATTATTGTTCAATGATTGTGGATCTCAATTACTAGTTCTTTTTTGTCTCAGTTCTGTTTTTCTTCGTGTATTCAGGTTTAATGATATTATTTTGATAGGTTTGGATTTTTGAGGATTCAGGAGATGGAGATTCAAATATGTATGTGCATCATGATGTCATCTTACCGGCTTTCCCCCTTTGCACCGCATGGCTGGATTGTAACCTTAAAGGTGGTGATAAAGGTAAATAGTTTTTATAGTTTTTGTTATTTCACTGATTTTTTTTCTTCAATCTTGGGTCTCCGTTATCAATTTCTGTTGCTTGGGTTTTTGAGAGTGGGTTGAACTTATGCTATTACATATTTTTGCTTTTTATTAGTTTGTAAGCAATGAATATGATTCACTTTGAATTTACTTGTGGAAGAACAAATATATTTAATACTAATCAAATGGAATGAATATTAAATATGGTTTTCACTTGGCTCAGCTCAAAGAGCTTTGCATTGCTCAATACATATTATTTGCTTCAGACAATACAAATGTCTGTATTCTTTTTTCATTCTGTTAGTTGAAAAATGCATGTTCAAATGGACATATTTTCTTCAATACTTATTAAAATAAATAATTCCTAGAAAGTTTAAAATGCATATGTTATTTGTTGTGCCTGATAAATTTACTTTTTTGTTAGTTGAAATATGCTCAAGGAGCTTTGCATTTGCCATTTTACGATGTAGCACCTCTATAGCTTTGACTTTTGCAAATACAGTTGCGGATTTAAAACTTATAAATAGTTTTGGGTTTGGATTTTCATGGTTTAGCACCTAATTAAGGTTCTTAAAAAGGCTGGAAACTTGAAATTCTCTTGAACTAGACCAAATTCTACTTGATCCAATTTTGAGCACCATTTCAAAATTAAAATTGATATTGAGCCCCACTCTAAACATGAAATCATTTTTTAATTCTCTCTAATTTGCTCAAATATGATTTGAGTTGATTCAATTTCTGTCTCGAAATAAGTATTTATATAAAATATGAAATACATATTAATTGAATATATATATATATATATATATATATATAGACACACATACTTGTTCATATAAAACATAATGAAAATCTAATTTTGATTCTTCTTGAAGTTGAATTATTTTGAGTTGATGTAACTTCGACCTTATAATTCATTTTCGATTTAGAGCCCAAGTCTATGTAGCACCGATACTCTTGTTTATGAGGCATGTTGTATCGGATACGGATATGCCTCTGATACGGCACGAATACGTGTCGGATACGGCTTTGCCGTGCCCAATTAAAATATTATTTAAATTTGATAGGACAGACGTATCATATATGCGTGTAATGTTATAAAACGAGAAAAAATGGAGCGGCAATTTGTCCTATTAATTTCGGCTACCCGCTCGACATCCCTATTCATTTCGGCTACCCGCTCAACATCCCTATTCATTTATGCGTCTTAAACATTTTTGCGAGCTAGGTTTTTCATTTCTACATAGGCGTTCGTCTTCTTCGTTGTAGTCGAAGAAGCGGCTCGACGACACGAGCATAGAAGAGACAGGATCAACCTTCGTCGACAACGAGGCTCGACGACGCGAGCATTAAAGATAAAAAGATCATCCTTCGTCGATAGAGCGGCTAGACGATGCGAACAATGAAGGCGACGCAAGCAGTGAAAGTTCGTTTTCTTCATTGCTCGGTACCGGAATTCGGTAACGCTCGCTAAATTTTGAACTTGCTAAATTTTTTGGTTATTTAAAGGACTTTGGTGACCAAGAGTCATTGCGTGATAGATGGATAATTGATCCGAAAATGTGGTGGATTATACATTGAGCTTCAACACCTTTACTTCAAACAATCGCCATAAAATTGCTTAGACAAGTTACATCCTCATCTTGTTGTGAAAGAAATTGGAGCACATACTCGTTCATCCAATCAATGAAGAGAAATAAAATTACTCCACAACGGGCTAAAGATTTAGTTTATGTGCATACAAACCTTCAGCTTCTTTCAAGGAAAACTCCAACTTATATGAAAGGGGACAACATGATATGGGATATTGCTGGAGATGGATTTGAATCCCTTGAAGAGGTGGGAATATTAGAAATTGCTAATCTTTTACTAGGTGAACCTGAATTGAAATTTGAAAGCTATGATATTTATTGAAAATGATTTAGAAGTTCAAAGACAAACCACTGAAGAATCTAATTCCATCATTCCTTCTTTTGAATAGTTGAAACTTCATGTGCTAGACAATTTATGTTTTTATTTTTGTTGTTGTAATAGGCATTTAAATATTTAATGTTTATTTTTATTTTGATATTATAAGATACAATGCTACAAATGATGTTGATTTCAACTTTTTTTGTCATTTCAAATATTGCACTTTGATTACTGTCTTAATTTTTATGTATGATTTATATATTATAATGTTGTATCCAAGCCGTATTCGCGCCGTACCCGTATCCTGTAGTTTTAAGAATTGACGTGTCCCGTATCCGTATCGTGTCATATCCGTGTTGCCGTATACTTATCGGTGCAACGTAGGTCCAAGTTAAGCCTAATTCTCTCAAACTTGATGCATATCATCCTTCTGCAACTTTTTTTTTTCTATTTTAATCTTCTAGCAATTTCTTGTAAATGTATCCGTGGTACTATTTTTTAGTTATGGCTGGCTATGATGACCTATTTTCTTCGGTAAAAAAATCAGGTTATTGTTATTCGGGGTTGTTTAATTTGT
Organism: Dendrobium catenatum; assembly: GCF_001605985.2. Lineage (NCBI taxonomy): Eukaryota > Viridiplantae > Streptophyta > Magnoliopsida > Asparagales > Orchidaceae > Dendrobium > Dendrobium catenatum. The sequence goes on along the minus strand of NW_021319121.1, from coordinate 433,400 downwards.
AAGCTTCAATCCCTCGTCCCCCTTCTATTTTCTCCTCCCTTCCCTCTTTCAAAAAGAAAACGAGATGCTTCTTCGCTTACCAATCATTTTGTAGGCTTGACATGGATATGGTTGTTTAGCTATGTTGCACCGATACTACTATTTATGAAGGCGTGTTGTTTCTGATACACTGATACACGGATACGCCTCCGATACGACACCGATATGTGTCGGATACGACAAAGATGTATCCAATTAAAATACTATTTAATTTCAAAAGGGCATGCATATCCGATACTCGTGTCCGTTGAAAAGCAAAAAAATCCGAAAAGATGCGTCATATTTACTTCCGTAGTTGCAAGCGAGGTTCTCTTATTTTCGAGATGGATTTGAGTCTCTTGATGATATGAGAATATTATAAATTGCTAATCTTTCACTTGATGAGTTTGAATTAGAAGTTATGATATTTATTGAAGATGATATAGTAGTTCAAAGACAACCCACTGAAGAAGCTAATCATATCATTCATTCTATTGAAATATTAAAAAGTTGAAACTTCATGTGCTAGACAATTTATGTTTATGCTTTTGTTGTTGTACTAGACATTGAATGCTTACTTTTATTTTGATATTATAACTACAAGGTTAGAAATGATGTTGCTTTCATTTTTTTTGTAATTTCAAATATTATGCTTTGATTGTTTTTTTAATTTTTATGTATGATTTATAAATTATAATGCCGTGTCCGCATTGTACCCTTATCATGTATTTTTAAGAATTGATGTGACCCGTATCCGTATCATGTCGTATCTGTGTCGCCGTATCCGTATCGATGCAACATAGTTGTTTAGAGAAGCCAAAGGATTAATTAGACAAATTTATAACATGAATTTTCTCAATGTAATAGAATTTATGTTAAATGTTGACCACCTTTCTGGACTTGAGTTGTTAGTCCATCTGTCATTTTGGCTAATTACTTCTAGTCGCTTACTGACGTCATTCGATGCTATGACCAACGACTATCTTTCACTACTTCTCATCACGTTGATTGAAGACTTTCTTCTAGATCAACGAAGTTCTTTTAATAGCCTTGGTTGATAGTTTGGTTCTATCCCTTGGTTGATCCCTTGCCTCTCCTTGCAACTTTGGCTTTGCCAAAATCTTGATAAAGTCACTATGAGGTGACCCTATTTTTTAGCCAATGTCTTGGCTTTTTTATGGGTCCATTGTCAATCCATCCCGTTATCCAGTATGATGAGGCAATGTCTTACGCAACATCTTTTCACACGCTGAATTTGAAGTCGTTAACCCCGTTGGCAACTTGTTTCTAGTCAGGTATTGTTGGATACTTTTCTCTTAGTAATTTTCCCCTTCCATGTTAAGTGGAAAAGAATATTGAGATGATGGCTTGTCTCCTTCCTTCCTTTTTGGTTACGTGATAGTAAAGGCTTTGCCTATCCCCTACTCTGTCTATCCCTGCATAACATTTGTTGGTGTGACAACTGGGATTGTTGCCTTTCTCCACTATTTATACCCATCTTCTCAAGTGAATCTAAGTTGGTTGGGTCATTTGACATTTTGAAAGTTCTCCTCCTAGTAGCTCTTGGCCGACCTTGTGTCGCTGGCTCTAGGAGTCGTTGACACCTTTTCTTTGGTGCGTGGCCACTGTGTTGACACATTGTGGTTAGAATTATGCAAGAGGTATCTTTAGAACACTTACTTTTTCTTATGTTTACTAGCCTTCCCTTTTGCCATCATCGGTTCTAAACCTAACATCTCTTATGTGAGGTTGGTTACCTTACAAGCAAAAGAAGGGCTAACATTCACTTACACTAGAACTCTTCTAGGTGAACTATCCAATGCTAGGCGATTGGTCTCTTTGCCCGTTTAGTCCATCATGAAGTCCTTTATTCGACGAGTATTTACCCACTATTGTTGATGCACTTGTTGGCCTAACATTTGCCAAGTCTTTTGACCATAACCATGCTCTTGAAAAATTTACAATCGTCACACTTTGGAAGTCACCGAACCCTACATGACGAGTTCACCGTCATGGGGAACTGACATCTTCGTGTCCTTCATTGGGATAAAATGTCATCTCTGCAACATGACACATTTATGTTCTACAATGAAATGACGACCTCCTCGTCATCCCATCAATGTGCCCATTCATTGAATTGTGAGTGTCACGCCGCGTAGTATTCACATTGTCAATTGCAATTTGTGCTCATGCCCATTCACCCATTCTACTGCATCCACACCCATACTCGACAATGCTAGAACCTTAGATTCCATAACCATCAGCTTTGAACTTACATGTAACCATCGACTCAAAACCGACAACTCTCTAGAGCAATCACAAGAGCCATACTTCACTTGCTTATAATGACTAGGCATAGTCACCTTGTATTGTGTGGATCCGTTGACACCCTACTGATGTGTCCCTTATTCTTAGACATTGGCTTAGGCTTGGCTTTAATCAATTCATTTATCCGCCTATAGTATGTCAACTTCCTTGTAGATCCTCCTTTAGAATTTGCCTTATACTTGTCGCTACCTTGTCGCGATTTCATAGGAATAAATTCATTGTATACCATTTAAATTCCTTTAATTAATAAAAGTATTTCTTCTGCATGTTTATATTATTTGCTTTACTGCTTTCATAGATGTTGTTATAACTTTTTATGCATTTACTTTATTATTATTACTACTTGTGTTGTCTTGGGATGATCACATCTAACCTCTTCCTGAAATTGATGTTAACCAATAATTGCTGCTAGCCTTTTCTTCTTGGGATAAACCCTTATGCTGAGTCCCAAATACATGATTATTCATTTTTAATCAAAAGCTTTCTTCGAGCTTCATGCCATCATGTAATTTAGCACAAGGTTTTTGTTCATATGAAATCAAACTCCCATGATCAGAATAAACTTTGTCTGATGTTATGATCCGAGTAAGGAAATATTGTTTAGTTTCATATATCATTGTCTTTTGAGTCTTTAGTGAGTACACTCTTTGCCTCTTGAGGTGGTATGTTCCCCTCTCTATAGGTTTCACTTTAAAGAGAAAGTTGTGTTACTTATTTTAACGTACATGGAATCTCATGAGGTAGCATAAGGGCGTACTATTGTTTCTGTCCATAAGGATTGTATGATTTAATCATTTATGACCTCATCTATTGCATTATTCTCTTTTGAATCCCACATAATTTGAATGAATGTCTTATTACATGATTAATATTCTCCTGCTTGCCAAGAAGATAGTAGATTATAATTCTTTGTTCTCTCGCTATTTCTACACTCTAACTCCTTCCCTGAAGAGAAAAAAATTCATTGTCAAAATCATCATTGGCTGGATTGGGTATGGGTGTTTGTTGGGAAACCACTCCAACTCTTTTTGGCTCTTGCACTCCCTACTCTCTCTCCTTTGAACCAATCCTAAACACGTGGCCATCAACCTCTCACTTAATATTTCCCTCTTTTACCCCCCTACCTCTGTCCCTCCTTTTAAATGTTCCCCTACACTCCCTAAAAAATCATCCTTGAAAGGGGAGGGGATGGATTACCTCCATCTCTCCTCTTTTTGTCGTCTCTAGTCTTAAGCCTATCCATCTTGATGAATTGGATGGGTTATGGAGTTGGTATAAGCACTCCTACTACTTTCCTTTTTATCTTACTTTTTGATTGTGTCTCTCTCTCACTCCTTTCTTTCGTAGATACTCGTCAAGGAACTCCCAAGGCCTCTTATTCATGAGAAGTTCAGTGTCCTCTCTTTACCTTCTCTCTCTCTCTCTCTCTCTCTCTCTCTCTCTCTCTCTCCCCCCCTCTCTCTCTTCAAACAGACGGCAAGTATAAATAATGAAGCCAAGAATAACTGCACTACCTTCATTCCTCCTTTTGTCCATCTCTCTGTCTAAGTCCATCTTGATGAATTGGTCGGGTTATGGAGTTGGCACATGCACTCCATCTCTCTTTTTCTCTTGTTTTTTGGTCATCCGTGTGTCCGTCTCTCTTAGAAATTCTCCAAGGAACTCTTAACACTTCGCAACCACGAGAAGCTATGCGTCCTCTATTTTGCTTTGTTCCCATTCCCCCCTCCCAGCTCCCTCCCTCCCTCCCTCCCTCCTTCACTTCAATAAATAATCAAGCTAAGATTTAACAACACTACCTCTTCCTCTCCTCAGTTCGTTCATATCTTCTTCTAAGCCCCATTTTGATGAATATGGTGTGCAGATGCACTTCATATCACTATCTTTTTATTTTACATTTTGGGTTTCTCTCTCTCACTTCCTCCTAGAAACTCCTTGAGGAACTCCAAACACCTCTTAACCATTGAAGTTTGGTGTCCTTCTTTTACCTTGTCCCTCTCTCTCTCTCTCTCTCTCTCTCTCTCTCTCTCTCTCTCTCTCTCTCTATCCCCCTCACTTTGTTTAAACATATGATGAGAATAAATACTGAAGCTGAGATTATTTTGTAAGAAGTAGAATGTCTATGTGATGTAAATCATTTGATGCTTCGATTGATCAACTTGATTTTTTTTGGTAACAAGGGACTGGAATGTATTGACTACTGGAAGGCTACATTATTGCACCCGAAACAATTATTGCACTTCCTGAGCAACTCATTCATCTCTGTGTGATCAGCTGCAACTTTATTTCACTCAATATAAGGCAAAAGTATCAAATGAAGTTTTAGTCAAACCAATATTCATGACTTCAAATTGATGTCCAATAGAAGGCTGTCACTGAGCTTTAGATGCCTTCAGTTAAGGTTTTGGAAGTGAGCTTTAGATGCCTTCAGTTAAGGTTTTGGAACTTATTGACCAACAATTTAGAATTTTTGAAACTTCTTGACTAAATTTAAAGTAAATTGCGTCTAAGCACGTGCAAGTAATTTACCCTATTTTCTTTTGTGTGTAGTGAATTTTCTCTCTAACTTGAAGCTTACCTGCAATGCCTAGAAGTGTGCAAAATGATTTGCACAAAATCAAATTAACATCTCATATAACACTCAACAAAACATTGGAGATAAGGATTGATATTGATGGGGTTTAACTATATTGTTGATGATGATAATTTATGAGCTATTTCCAACTAATTGCCCAGAATACATGTTAGGAGTTGTGCAAGTTTAGCCTGTAAACTTATTTAGGTCTTGCTGAAAGCTTGTATTCGAGAAAAGAAATGATATAATTTTGCAAATAATTCATCTTGATGTCCGCATTTCTGTCATTTTGGTTTTTATTAGAGATTCTATTTGCCTCTGTTCTCTCCCTTCAAAATTCCTGCAGATTGGTTTTCATGAATGGAATCAATTTTTTCTTCAATTAACAGGTAACTTTCTGGCTGTTGGCTCGTTGGAACCTGCAATAGAGATTTGGGATCTTGATCTTGTACGTATTTCAGTAGTTGCAACCTTTTTGACGTCGTTAAAAAAACTTGGAGATCCTTCTTTGGTGACTTCAGTTCATCAAGTGTTACTGAAGAATTACATATTTATTGGTACAGATTGATGAAGTACAGCCATTTCTTGTACTAGGGGGTGTGTCAAACAAGAAGAAAAAAAACAAAAAGGTTCAGTCATTTACTTTCCTGATGTTGCACACTTGCACTGTAATTGGTTTTTGAAATATGGTTTTAATTTTTTTTCTTTGAAATAAATAATGGCACACTTTCTTATGCTGTGGTTTATAGACTGTACACACGAGTTGGCTGTCTGATCAACTTGAACTTGAAACTCGTGTATTTCTTTGTTAGTTTATTTCTTTTCTGAGTTGTCTTAAATATTGTTTTAGGTATCATTATTTTCTATTTTGAACTCTGCCAGAAAAGAAATGTTAAGAGTGCATGTATGCAATGATAATAATTTAGCAAGCTTCGGATTTATTTGGGCCGCTTAACTATCTAAGAATTGAAGGACAAACGCAATGAAAATAAGTGGACAAACTATTAAAAGTGTTTATTATTCCTACATAGTTCTTAATTCCATCAGTTTCTGTGACCTCTGGTAATTAAAGGCCTTAAGGAAAGCTCATTTGAAGCTCTTCATTTGACAATTTTTATAATATCTAAACAGCCAGTTGACAAACTTTCAGTAAATTATTTTCATTTCTCAATAAACTTGAAATCCGTAAGTGTTACTAGCCAATTTTCACTTGTGTAATTATGTAGTTTTTGTAACAACAGAAATCAGTTATCTACAGGAAAGATAGCCATAAAGACTCTGTTCTTGGCCTTGCCTGGAACAAGGAGGTGAGGTGAGCAATAAGCAATATACTTCAATTTTTTGTTATTCACAGTTAATATCTTTTTGTTTTGTAACTCTGCTTGTTGAACTTCCAGGAATGTCCTAGCTAGTGCAAGTGCGGACAAGTCAGTCAAGATATGGGATGTTGTTACTGGGAAATGTGTTGCTACTACTGCTCACCATTCGGACAAGGTAAATGATCATGTCTTAACTTAGCATGAAATATATTAGAACTGATTTAGTACTATTGTGAATTATAGACAGAAATTTTTTTGCTTTAGCAAATATTTTGTCTTCCTCATTTTTCTTCATAATTTGAAATTATCATTGTAAATTTTGAATGCTCTGTTTTTCAATTTTGGAGTTCCATAGAGGTCAAGTACAATTCAATGATTGTCCAGATTTTTTGAAATTCTGAATCAGTCATGGTTCCCTAATGACTGTTTTTGGCAAAAAAATGGATTTTTAGTATGGATAGATAATCATGAACGATGTTTTTAAACTGTAATAAGACTGATGATATTGTATGAGTTTGAGTATTGGGCGGTAAGTGAGCTGGTCAATTGTTAATTTGGGCATGAAAAAAATAAAAACGTTGAGATAGATGTGAATTGAGTAGGTGGGATGAATCAAATATTGATTACATTAGAGGAACAACTAGAATGACATTGAAAATCAAATAATTGAAATTATAATCAGATGCTTCTTTAACATATACTTAGATGGTTTTTGGATAAGCACAACGAAGGATAGAAATTGAACACGTTAGATGAGTAGATATAATTAGAATTGGATGAATAGGAAAGAGAGTATAGACTTAATTTAACATGAATGGAATTTATTAGAATGATTTAGGAAAATATGATTGGCACATCAGGCATTACTCAGTTGGAATTAATGAAAATTGAGGATTCATAGATCCAACCCCAACTAATTATCATAAAACTAATGATGATGATGATGATAGGTAGATCATTGTGGATACTCGTTATGTTGTAAACTCCAATTAACTAGTCCACCTTTGTGAATGGCATCAGCTTTATTTATTACAATACAACACAATATTGCGAAGCAAAATCATATAAGAAATTTTGCTAATGGTGCTGATTGGTTATGATAACGATATTATGAATGCTGCTTAGTGCTTTACTAAAATCTCCCACCTGTTTGGTACTTTGGTATTATTGAGAACGATTGGTAAAGCATTTAGCCAATCTCTGAGAGCATCATAAGTGCATTACAATTTATCTGGTAAAATATTTTCTTAGCATTAGGTGTTTTCTCATATTTTTTTGGCTCTCTCATTGTTACACGTAAATCAATATGCACAGGTCCAGTCAGTTGCATGGAACCGGTTTTCTCCTGAGCTGCTGCTTAGTGGATCTTTTGACAGATCAGTTGTTATGGTGAGAGACAATATCCATTCGTAATTAATGTTAAATCCTTTTGTTGTTTATAATTGTGACTTCAGTTTCAATCCTTAGTAATAAATTAATTAAACCTTTTTATATTTCATTGCTTTAATCACTGCCTCATTTCACCCTTGGAATTGACAATTAATATTAGAGGCATTTTTTTATTTCGGCAATCAGTTTATTTTATAGACCACTAGAGATTTTATAGCTCAGCAAAGGTTTGCTATTTAAATTTTTTTCCCTTTTTTATTCAACGTTCAACATGCAACCACCAAGATATCAATGTAATGTACAACATAAAGTAAATTTTCCTTTACAGCTTAAGATGGGATTAAGGGCTAAAGATTATACTCAAGCAAGCATCAATAAAAAACCTTTATTTGAAACTTAAAACAATTGCAAAAAAAAAAAAAATAGAGCTTGAATTTTAAAATTTAAGTTAAGAAAATTTGAATTTTCAACCTTTAATGTATAGAATCAATATGAATGGCCTTAGAATTGTTTTTTCCTTTATTTTATTAAGTTTTTAGCATGATTAGGAAGTTCCCTTGGAGGACAATGCTTGGAATTCCATTTAAAATTCAAGTTCCTTAAGTGTTGGAGGTGGTTGGGGTGGTTTCAACCCGTCCCCCTCCTTTGATGGCTGGCCATAAACTGTCTCTCTCTTGCTCTCTCCCCTTTTTATCATTTTGAATTTTGAAGCATTAGAAATAATACAACAAATAAATATTGGCCAAAAGAATGAAATTCAATTTTGATATTTTGAAAAGGATTAAATTTCAAAATAGTCCCCTGACTATTTGTATGTGGCCATTTTAGTGCTAGACTATAATTTTGCTCCAATTTAATTCCTCGACTATACAAAATTGATCCAAAATTTTACCGACTAAATTGAAATCAATTTTGTAAAGTTCAAGAATTAAATTTGGATCAATTTTATATCACAATTACAACATGAGGGTCTATTTTATATCATTTTTGTATGTTTGAGGGACCAAATTGGAGCAACGTGATACTTAGGGACTAAATTGGCATACAAAAATAGTCTGGGGACTATTTTGAGATTTTTCTACTTTTCAAAAAATAAATTAGAGAACTCATTCCCTTGGGTTGGAGCTTGGTGGTCGCCCCTTGGCTTTTCTTGGTGGGAGGGCTAATTATCTATTGGCTAATTGTTGATCTCTCTTCCAACCTCTCATACCATTGGAATTACATCTTTTATTACATTCCTCAATCATCCAATACCATTTTCTAGGCCCTATATTCAGAAAAAAAATTAAAAAACCCCTTCTATAATCTATCGGTCAAACTAGGTTACCTAGCACCTAGTTTTAGATCCTCTCCCTCTGCTAGCCCCTAAACCTATTAGAACTTTATCATCTACTTCAGAGCTGACCTCTAGAGATCCACCTAACATTCTCAAATCTTTCCACCACACCTGAATTCCCCACTAATTCCCTAAGCCCAAACTAGGGCAGTCAGCGAATCTTGGTTTTCGTAAACCTAGTTTTAATTTCTCTTCTCTTACAAGCTGCCGAAATCCAAAAATGTCCATGATCTAGACTTTACTCCACAATACAACACTAATTTTTAAATCTCAAGGAAGAGCTGTCATGTTTGGTCTACCATCAATGCTTGGCCAGCCACTCCTTCCGCCCCTTCAGGTATCCCTTCATCAACACACTAAGGGCTATTACTTCATCATTGACACCTTACTACATCAATTGGAAGCCTAGGTTCATCATCTTTCCAATGCTACTTCCAATTTGGTATCAAAGCCAAAGATCAAACTTTAAGAATTCAGCACATGGGACATCTTGGAGCTTTGGAGCTTGAACCATGGACACTTGTGATTGGTAGATCTGTCATCTACAAAGGGATAATGTCTAATTTGACTTGTCTAATTTCTTTTTATCATGATTTGATGATATTAAGAGTAAAACAGTGATTATTGAATGTTGAACGAAAGTCTATGATATACTTATTTAGTTCCAATTAGTTGTCATCACCTATAAAGCCTAGTGTACTACTTATGTGAGAGCCTATCTACAGCTGTTACATTGAGCGAATTCTTTGGTAAAGATAGTGTTCCATATATTAAACATCTCAACTTGATTACAAGTCCATATATAAAAACCTACTTTACATTATTTTGCATTAACTTGTTATTTAATACATTGTGTTAATGCAAGGGCGTTCCCTAAAATCGACGCGTTGTTTGGCCTGAATACAACGATAAGTGAGTAAGGGCTGCTGCATCGCACCCGGGCACAATTTTAAATAGGCTAGGGTTTCCACATTATAAACGAATGTGGGCAAATGAGCTAGTCCATTAAATTAAAATTAGAATAAAAACTTAAAATATAAGTTTATTTATAGGCAAATTAATTGAATTATTAGATATTATGATCCATAGGAAGATAAATTTTTCTTGTATTTAAGAAACTAGAGAAGGCTAATGAGATTGATAGTTTAGGATTTAAATTATGGTATTTTGGTAAGAGTCGTACTAGAATTGGTGAATGTGTGATTATATATAAGAGTTTGAAGGATAATGTTGTAAAAATAAATAGAATTGAAGATAGAATTATAAATTTAAAGATTGTTGTTGATGTTAGGATTATTAATATTATAAGCGCTCATGCTCCTCAACTAGGTTTGAATATGTGCTTAAAATTAAAATTTTAGAATGACCTAGAAGAATTAATACAAATGGTACCTCTCGAAAAAGAGTTTTTTATTGGAGAAGATTTAAACGGACATAGTTGTAGATATGTATATGATTTTTAAAGCATTCATGGTGGCTATGGCTTTGGAGCGACTAATGAAGGTGGTTAGATCATATTAGATTTTTCTTTAGCTTATGATTTTGTAATTGCTAACATCTTATTTAAAAAAGAGATGAGCATCTCATCACTTATAAGAATGGATATAGTAAAACACAGATTGATTATTTTCTTATAAGAAAAATAGATCATTTAGATTGGAAAGATTGTAAAATTATTCTGTGTGAAAATTTATGTACCAAATATCACTTATTAGTTTTAGACTTTAAGATGCAGGGGCAGAAAATAAAAAATAAAGTAAATTGTTGTTCTAGGAATCTAGGATTAGATGGGGGCATTTAAAAATATTAACAAAAATATTTTTGAGAGTAAGAATCTAATCTTAAGATTTTATCTATGTATGAGGAAGTTAATGTTATGTGAAAAAAATAACTAGTGATATTAAGAATGCTGTAAAATATGTACTTGGAGTATCAAAGGAAAAATCTATTAATTGTTAAAATAGTTGGTGGTGGAATCAAAATGTGCAAGAAAAGATAAAAAATAAGGACATTTGTTATAAAAATTGGTTTAGTTGTAAAAATTATGATAATTGGAAAAGATATAAAAAAGCCCGTAAGGAGTCTAAGAAAGTAATTTGTAATGCAAAGATTTTTGCTTTTAATGATTTATATAATAGATTAAATATTAAGGAGGACGAAAGATATATGTATAAGTTAGCTAAACACAGAGTTAGAAGTAGTAAGGATTTAGTTCAAAGTGAAGTGTATTAAAAATGAAGATAAAAAATTGCTTTTATTAGAAAAGGATATTCAACAAAGGTGGATGAGATATTGATACGCCCTAGGGTTCCACAATTTCGGTTTTGCCCTAATTTCCCCCAAAAATGAGGAATTTCTCCACCAAAAGCAAAGAAAAACAATCACAAGAGGGTTGAGATGAAAAGCAAGAACCTCTGCATTAGAAAGCCAAGAGAAAACAAGATAAGTTTGTCCACTTCGAGAAGGACAAGATATCCCACAAGAAAATCCTAGAAAAGAACAAGAAGGAAACTAGAAAGAGAATACACTTTTCATAATGCCCCCAACCACCCTAAATAAAAATAAAGATTTTTGTTTTTATCGGCGTATTAGTAAAATTAAAGTTAAAAAGGCTTTAAAGAAAATGAAGTTTGAAAAAACTGTTGGACCTGATGATATTCCAATAGAGATGTGGAAATGCTTAGGAGATGAAGAAATTTCATGGCTCACTAAACTTTTTGATATTAATTTGAAGACAAAATATACAAGATGAGTGGAGAATGTGTGTGTTGATTACTATTTTTAAAAATGAAGGAGATGCACAAGATTGTTCGAATTATAGATGAATTAAGTTAATGTGTCATATTTTAAAATTATGGGAGAGAGTTATGGAGCATAGGTTCGGGCATGACACTAATGTTTGTCAAAATCAATTTGGATTCATCCTGGGTAGGTCTACTATGGAAGCTATACATTTATTGAGAGGTTTGATGGAGAAGTATAGAGAGAATAAGGAGGATCTACATATGGATTTTTTATTGGTTTAGAATCTTTAGATAAAGCATATGATAAAGTTTCAAGAGAAGTGTTATGGAGAGTTCTACATTAGAAAGGGGTTAATAATGCTTGTATTCAAGTCATTGATGATATGTATGCAAGAGCTATTACTTGTGTTCAAACACAAGGTGGTTTGACCAAGTATTTTCCTATTTTAGTTATTACATTAAGGATGAGCCTTAAGCCCATATATTTTAGCTTTAGTCATGGATGTTGTCACTAGACATTTGCAAGAGGTTGTAGATTTTTGCTAATGATATTCTTCTTGTTGATAAGACTAGAGAGGGAGTTGAAGGCAAACTTGAATTATGGAGGTCAACCTTAGAGTCTAAAGGCTTTCATTTGAGTAGATCTAAAATTGAATATATGGAGTATAATTTTAGTAATAATAGGGGATTGTGATTTTAGGCGATCAAGTCATTAATAAGAGCACACGTTTTAGATATATTGGGTCAATTTTTCAGAGTGATGGCGAAATAGATGGTGATATTATTAGTAGAATTCAAGTTGGATGGTTGAAGTGGAGAAATGCATTGTGCTTGTTATGTGATAGAAAAAGTCTCTCTTAAACTTAAGGGAAAATTCTATAAGATGGTAGTGAGACCTGCAATGCTTTATGGTGCAAAATGTTGACCATTAAAAGAGAAACATAATATTAAGTTAAGTGTTGCAGAGACGATGATGCTCAAGTGGATGAGTGGCTTTACTGTTAAAGATAGGACATGGAATGAGCATATACGTGAAAAGGTTGGAGTAGCTCAAGTGGAAGATAAGATTAGAGAAGTCGCCTTAGATGGGTTGGTCACATAAAACGATGGCCTTCCGATGACTCGGTTAGGAAAGTAGATGTAGTAGATTTGACTTATGTTAAGAAAGGTAGAGGTAGACCTAAAAAGACTTGGTTAGAAAATATTAGAAATGACATTTCTTTATTAGATTTAGATGAGAATTTGATCATTAACCGGACACAATGGAGAAAAAAGATTCATGTAGCCGATCACACAGTGGGATAAAGTCTTGTTGTTGTTGTAGGCTTGCCTTAAAAAAATAGTGATAATTTTAAAAAATTTTGTGAACTTTTTATCCATTAGCTACTTTAGCTTATCCTTGGTGGAAGCACTAATTATCTATTAGCTACTTGTTAATCTCTCTTCCAACCTCTCATCTTTTCACATTGCATCGTCTACTACCTTCCTACAAGCGTTTTATACAATCTTCCATCCCCTGAACCTATTAGAATTTCAACATCTACTCCATAATTAACCTTCACACTTCCACCTAACAATCTCATGCTTTTCCAACACCTAAACTCCCCACTAGCCTTACCTCACTAATTCACTAAGCCCAAACTTGTGAAATCAACGAGATTTGGTTTGTCTATACCTAACTTTAGTTTCTCTTTACTTAAAATCCTCTAGGCCTATATGAACTCCTCCAACTCCTCCAGAATACATCTACAAACATTATTCTAACCCTTCAAAGTGTAATGGCCCAGACTCTCCTCCATGCCACAATCCTAATTTTTAAATCCCAAGTGCTCTTCTCCTGTCTTGGTTATCATCTTTTCTTGGCCAACCACTCCATTGATGCACCACTTCAAATGTCTCTTCATCAATATACCAAAAGGCTATTACTACATCATTGAAACCCTACTACAACAATTTGGAAATCCTGGTTCATCATCTTTCCAAGGCTACATCACAGCACTTCTGTAAATGAAGACAACCATTTTCTTTGTTTATATGGGGTAGTACATGATCACTTAAAATTGGAGATGATTGTGAATTGGTTGCACAAGTGATTTAGTCTGTTTATTATTTTTCTTTATACTGTGTCATAGCTTTATTTAAGCCAATTAATGGCTGATTGTTCAAGTATTGGTAATAGTGAAAGTGCGGCTTGGTAATGACAATCAAATCTGACATTGATTTGGGTTAGTGCTGTGATTAGATATGTATTCTAGTAACTTAAGGAAAATGCGATTGGCTTTGGACAAAGGACAAATCTATGGTTAGGTTCAGGAAAGTGGCTTGCTTGGAAAACATCTTATTAAGCCCTTTTTCCATAAATTTTTTTTCTTACATTCTAATGTGTTCATCTAGTTTTAAGTTAATTTTAACAATTAACTGTTTGCTTTTGTATTAGTAGTTAAATTGAGTTCTTTGGGTATGCTTTGTACTAAATTGCAGGCTTTGCTTGAAATGCAGTATTAGATCTTAAATGCAGTGAAATATGTTATGTATTGAGCATTTTCTATTGATCTTTAGTTGTCTTGACTTCTTGCTGATATTATATGCAGGTAGATGGGAGATCTATCAATGAGGTTAGCAAGAAGTGGCCTGTTATGGCTGATGTTGAAGGCTTGGCATGGGATCCCCATGCAGATCACTCTTTTGTGGTGAGTTCATCATTTGATTATTTTACTCCGTTAACCCATGGAAATCTAAGATTTGGAATGCGTATGGAATATGAAGCTTATAAGTTGGAATGAACATAAAAATGAACGAACAATTGTCAGCACAATTTGTGAAAAATTCCTCTATAGTTTGCAGTCAGCACAATATGTAAGATTCTATGGGTGTGAATTGTGTAAAATTCATGTGCCAATCCTGAACTAGTTGGTTCAGTTAGACTGATGGTCATGATGGTAGCTTGGAGCTAAAGAGGTTTATTTAGCAAGTGTAAGTAAAGACCATCTACTGGGATGTTCAACTTGATAAATATACTATATTTGGGCTTTCCTTGGTGATAAGATTTTGTTGGGGGCTTTCTTGAGCTCTTATCCGTCATAGGTTAAATAGGATTGAACCTGAAAATGTTATTATAAGAGGTATCCTTTGGTTTATTTGCAATAATACCTCCAAGCCACTAAATTACTTTTTGATGAATGTTTGAATGTTTTGGAAGGGAGTGATGAGAAAAGTGAACAAGAGGAAACAAGATGGTTTGTCGTTGATGTGGTAGAGAGAATAAAGGTGGCATGATGATTGTTTGTTTTGCTTTCAAAGCGGCCGGGTTGTGGGTGAGCAGAAAAAACGATGTATTCATGCGGTATAAAGAAGGTCAAATATGAAGAGATGAAGGAGCCAAGAAGCGGATATGGAGATAGACACATGGGGTTGGGGGGGGGGGTAGAGGCATTTAATGCATTCTTTAGAATTTATTGAAGCTACTTTTTGGCCTTGAGTAAAATATGTGGAAATTTGATGCCAAATGTGGAAAACTAATGTTTTTTAATTTGTGTTTGAACATAAGAAAATTAGTAAACTTAATGGTTTAATCATAATTTGAGGCTTCTTAAAACTAAATTTGTCTTTTTTGGTGTTATGGTTTTTGTGAAATTTACAGAAGAAAAATACTAGTAGATGGATATTGTCACATTATTGATTAAGAAAAATGGTGCATAATGGCTACATTTCGTGGATTTGTTGTGCACGTATTTTTGCTCAGAGTTAGAAGTCAGATAAAATGTCCCAATCTTTATTATTTTACTTAAGCACTATGTTACATGCCATGGGAGTAAAAATGGGCTCAAATATAAATTCTTGTATAATATGTAGTTGAAGGACACCATATTCATATCTCTAGAGTTGTGTAACCACCAATTAATGCTTGAAATTCGAGATTGAATGCAAACATGTACATGTTGAAACTATTTTGTGATTTTAGAAGTCACATTATTAAGTAGTTATCATTATGTTCCTTGTTTATCTATTATGTTGAAACTATTTTGTGATTTTCAGGTTAGTCAAGAAAATGGCGTGGTTCAAGGTTTTGATATTAGGATAGGATCATCAGATGGTTCCAGTTTTAAACCAGTCTTCACACTCCATGCACATGACAAAGCTGTATCTTCAATTTCCTATAATCCATGTAGACCCAATGTATCAATTCCAACGCAGTCCTTTGTGCTTTGGATGTTTGTTAATTAGATAAAGAAGTATTTTTGAATATTTTCTCGTACTCTCTAAATTTTGCAGCTTCTTGCTACAGGATCAACAGATAAAACGGTAATGCATATTCGTTTTTACATTACATTTCCAAATATAATACTAGAACATTATGATAATTTATATTCCACGCTTTTCCAGGTGAAGCTATGGGATCTATCTAACAGTCAGCCTTCTTGTGTTGCATCTACAAAACCTAAAGCTGTAAGTTTCAACTATCTTTTTTTTTTTTTTCCTTTGTGAATGGTGACACTACTTTTGGCCTTAAGCTATTGGCATGGCTTGCTTGACTATGATAGAAATAGCAATGGCAATATTGTAGAAAACATTATATGCTCTTTAAATATTTAATGACATCTCTATGCAATCCTATAAGAACAACAAAGTCTGTATTGCTGTTTTGTAGCAGAAGGAAATACTCGGATTAAGTCTATGTGCATACCTTGTTTATGGTATAGTACACATACGAGAAAAGAAAAGTTGCCTTTTTATTTAATTTAATGCGAGAAATTAAACCTGGCTTTATATTTAAGTATGTAATGATCTTATTCAATAATTTTGTTATATTCTAGTATATTTTTGTCTTAGTGGTTCGAATGCTTAGATTAAGTTATATGGCACGAAGGGCCTTCATGACTACGTTTTTTTTTTCTTGTAATAAAGGTGGATATTTGCACAGCTCTTTTCAAGGTTTTCTCTTTGAATATATATATATATATATAGAGAGAGAGAGAGAGAGAGAGAGAGAGAGAGAGAGAGAGAGAGAGAGATACCCTCCTGGGAGTAAAAATCCTATTCTCCAAATTTTTTGCATTTTGATTGTGGATCAAATGTCAAATGATTAGAAGATGCGACAATGTGTCTCATATGAGGACCACGTGTGCCCTAGTGAGGATGATTTGAGATTGGAATGAATAGGTGTGATGCGAGCATGTTTTTGTGTGTATTGAAGCTATTGTCCGTGATGGCGATGCATTGGATGATGGCAATGGGTTTCACCGTTTCGGCTTTGGTTATAGGTTGGGGTTTAGCTTGTGGTAGCTTTAATTTTGTTGGGGGTGATTTTGATGGGGGAACAAGAGCAAGAAGATGGGGCCTTCTTGGGGAGAGGGGGAGCTTTTGCGGGATGAGGAAGACACTGCCCTCCTAATTTATTTCCACTGAAATAAGAAACATTTGTCATGCTAATTTATGCAATTCAAGTTTATTTTGTCAAATAGGAAATTGTTATTACTAATCTGAGCCATTTAACTGATTTGCAATTGCAATGCTAATATTGATTTTTTGCTGGATCTGAAGATCCTTTTATGACTTCTTATGGACATGGAGGGTAGCATCACTACAGCAAGTCATAAGAGAGTTCTTTTGTTAACTAGCAGATAGAAGTTTTAGCTTATATTATTGTACGCAATATGTTATTCCTCTAGCCTGATTTTTTTTGCTCTATATAATTAAGTTTTCTCGTGTTGCTTTCGTATTGCTAGTTTCTTGTGTGCCTCTTTTTTATCTTGAACAAAAAAGAGGCAGGTTAAAAAATGTAGATTAGAGAGCATTTTTCATATTTACATCTGCATGTGCATCCACTAGGGGTGCAAACGAGTCGAATCGAACTCGAGTCAAGGGTTGTTCGAGCCGAGCTCAACTGCCACATACCGAGCTTGAGCTTGAGCTTGAGCTCGAACTCAATTCGAGCTCGACTCGGCAAGGGAAAATGTGCTCGTGATATTTTGATGTGAATCAAAGATTAGAATATTATTCAAGTAAATGTAAAAAAATTAAATGTTAGATACCTAAATACATAGGAATCCAGTAGCATGCTTGTAAATCCCCCATTACAGTATTGTGAGAGCAAGATAATTGCTGAGGACCAAGAACTGTGAGATTATAAAGACCATTTGTGATATACTTGCAAGTGCTTAATTGGTTCGTTTGCAAGCAAAGTCATTTACCAACAATTCCAATCATTCTCCTTCTCTCTCATTCATAAATATAGTGGTAAATGTTTTTTTTTTTTTGCTTTTGATCCTTTTTCCGCTCTTCATTGAAAGTATCTGTTACTTATTTGATCTATATTCTTTTGAAATGTTAACAGGGAAGCATTTTTTCCATAGCTTTCTCAGAGGACAATCCATTTTTGTTAGCCGTTGGAGGCCACAAAGGGAAACTGAAAGTAAGCCACAAATAATTGAGAGAAGACTGAAATGTTTTGAAATAAAATTTCTTGGTCTGAGAAGTTGCATGTTTACAGATATGGGACGTGACATCGGAACCAGGGATAGCTCGAAGCTTTGAAAAGTACATTAATAAAGGAGAAGGTCCAGCGACTTCGGCCTAATCTTGGAAAAGCAGGGCGGAGTCGCTATTGTATTGGGCCCTTTAGGAGCTGCTTAGTTTGGCTAGCAGGTCAGAACAGATGTATGTTTATTTTTTAATAATTAATAGCAATATACAATAGTGGGTTTAAATGAGCGATTGCCTTAAATTAATTTCTTAAGCCAGTTGCCAACTTATATTTTTCCATGTCTCTTTAAAATAAACCAAGAGGTTTTTTTTTGGGGGCGCAATTTTTTTTAATTTTATTCAATGAAAAAGTTAAATGAATTTTAGTTTTGAAGTTTATTTTATATTGCTATTTATTTTAAATTTGGTATTGAAATTTCAGTGAAGTTTTCTATAAAAAATTCTTTTAAAACAAGAATAACAACATCAAGCCTTTATCCCACTGCGTAGGGTCGACCACGTGGGTCCTTTTTCTCCATTGCGTCATATTAAAAGTCAAATTCTCGTTTAAATCTAATAAAGAAAGATCATTTTTTAATATTTTCTAACTAAGTCTTTTTAGGTTTGCTTCTACCTTTCTTAACATAAGTAAAATCTAATACCTCTACTTTCCTAACCGGGTCATCAAAAGGCCGCTGTTTTATGTGACCAAACCATCTAAGGCAAAGCTCTCTAATCTTATCTTTTATTGGAGCCATTTCAACCTTTTCATATATATGCTCATTTCGTATTCTATCTTTAAGGGTAAAGCTACTCATCCACCTGAGCATCCTCATCTCTGACACACTTAACTTAGTATTATGCTTATATTTTAAAGGCCAACATTCGGCACCATAAAGCATATTTAATGATGATTGTTCTAAGTAATGTATATAGTATTTTCATCATAATTAGTCAATAATTTTTGCATTGTAAAGGCATATTCTTAGTGAATACTATTATTTAAGGACTATTGTTAATAAATATAGTTTTATCTTTTCATCTTGGTTCTAATCTACCCCCAAACCTTAGATTGATGTACAACTTACTTTTTTTATCATGTTGAACTAACAACTAGTGTAAGACATCACATTCGACTAACAATTGGTATATGTGAGTCTGGGGAGAGTTTTAAAGAGTTAGGTTATGACTGATGAGATAAATTTTTAGAAGATAAATTGAATTTTAGATAAGATATTGTCCAGAGATTAGCCCTTATTTTATGAGGATTTAGTGATCTGAGGTTTGATTTTTTCATAGGGGGTTAATTAACCCCTTCGATAATAAGAAAGAACTTTTAATTAATTAGATAGGCAATGAGTTCCAAGTATATAGTAGTACCAGTTTTAAAATTTTGAAATTATTTTTTTTAGGAATTTTAGAATTTGAAATTTGTCACTATATACTTAAAACGAGTGACGGGGGAATGATGATGGGCCCGATCAAGGTCTTATGATTCTATCGTCTTTGATTGTCATGGCCCCTGGTCCACTTAGTCAGTGAACAATCCAATTTGATCGAAAGATTCTTCTTGGTACCTATAGGTTGCTTCGTCCAAAGGGACCTTGTAGATTTTTGGTGAATATTTGTTTAAGGGATATATTTGAGTTAGCCTTTGTCCTATCTATTATATCATATAATTCATTATTCAAGTGTTTAGAGCTAAGGCAATATATAGGCTCTAGATGTGATTGTAATTATGGAGAAGACCTTGACCAAATTTAGAGTGTTCCATCAGACGACCCATATTGAATTTTATGATCATGGAGCATTTGTCAATCATTTATGTATATTAATATGTCAAAATTAAGCGATATTGAGCTCGTTGGTTTTGTTTCGTTGAGCCCCTCGATTTGACTGTAAGCATGCTATACTTGAAAATTATTTGGTCACTCAATTAATATTATGAAGCTTTCAAATGTGTGTTGCCATTAATTTGGGCTCGGATTTAACTAATTTTAGTATCATTGGATTCATTTCGTTGAGATGTTCATTTTGACTATAAGTTTGCCAAGATTGGAACTTGGATGGTTCAAAATTGAATTTCAGATATCATTAATTTGAATATACCTCAAAATTCATGTCTAACCAGGATGATTCTTGATAGTGTATATCTCTTAAATATTTATATACCATAAGACGCAATTAGAGGCCGAATTTCCAAATCGAAACCACCGTTCGCAAATCCCTGTACAAAATCTTAGAAGCTTGAATGCCGGCGTTGATCCGATGCTTAATTATAAGGCTCAATTAATCAGATCTAAAAGCACTACGCCAGATCGGTAAAATTAATCCACCGATGGCCGAAGAAACCCTAACCAATTCCATGGTCCCCGCCCTCTCCGTCGCCGGAAAAATCCCTTTCCGCTCCAAAAAGGTCCGCAAATCCTCCACCACCTCCACGACAGCCGCGGAAACATCGAAGAAACCCCGTCTCATCCTTCCACTTGCTCTCTCCATCGCCGGCGAGCTCGATTCCGCCCTCCGCCATCTCACCACCGTCGACTCCCAGCTCGCCGTCATCATCAAATCCCTAGAGCCCCCCTCTTTTCACAATCTCAGCACCCCCTTCCTTTCTCTTTCCCGCAGCATCCTATACCAGCAGCTCGCCACAAAGGCCGCCGCAAGCATCTACGCCCGCTTTATCTCCCTCTGCGGCGGCGAAGATTCCGTCGCCCCCGAGGTCGTTCTCAGTCTCACCCCGCCGCAGCTCCGTCAAGTTGGTGTCTCCTCTCGCAAGGCATCGTACCTTCATGACCTCGCTAGCAAATACCAATCAGGATTTCTCTCTGATTCCGCCATTGTCGCTATGGACGATGACGCTCTTTTTTCCAAGCTTACGACGGTGAAGGGAATCGGGCCTTGGTCTGTTCACATGTTCATGATCTTCTCACTTCATCGTCCGGACGTGCTACCCGTGGGCGATCTTGGCGTTCGCAAAGGTGTGCAGATTCTTCTTGGCTTGAAGAAGATTCCTCAGCCGACGGAGATGGAGGAGCTCTGCAAGGCTTGGAGACCGTATCGATCGGCTGCGGCCTGGTACATGTGGCGGCTTGTTGAGTCCAATGGGAAGGCTGCGAAGGCATCGATTTGAAACGCTGTAGGTTTGGTGGATTTGCTGAATCTCTGTTTGAGCTACAGCAGCCTAATTAATGAGATTTCTTGGGTGAGAATTGTTTGCCATTCTAGTATCAACTCAATCAGTGCTGTAAGCTTATTTGAACTCCACTGCTGTTTGAACTATCGTCCATTATCTTTTAAATATATACTCCCTTATAAGCAATATATATTTTAAAGAGAGTATCTATTTTAAAGATATTTGAATATACTTTAAATAACAAATCAGCAACTAATGGCATTTCCAACACACGTGAGCTCTAGCCGAACGGTAAAATTTCTGTTATTTGTTTGCTGGTGAACAACGGGACGTCAATATTGGCATTGCACTGTTCATATTCGACATTTTTTGGTATCTACCAAACTTGCCGAAGAAATGCGCGAAAGAAGAGAACGGCTGTTACCTTCGCAAAAGGGTGCAAAATGGAGTTCGATTGGAGATGTATCACGACATTTTTTAGTTTCACGGCATTTTGCAGTGAAAAACTTGAAGATGCTCTAAGAGCATCTCCAACGGAACTCCAAACGTTTGAATGCCGTTGCCCCGGAGCTCCAGCCGAATGGTAAAACTTATGTTATTTCCTTGCTGGTGAACAGTGGGACGTCAATATTGGCGTTGCACTGTTCATCATCGTTATTTTTCTGCCTCTACCGAGCTTGTCAAGAAACGCGTGAAAGAAGAGAAAGACCTTTATCTTCGCAAAATGGAGTTTGATTGGAGATGAATAGCGACATTTTCAAGTTTCACGGCATTTTGGAGTGAAAATACGATTTTCCATTGGAGATGGTCTAACAAAGAGTATATTACATCAATTTATCCATAGAAATCTTTTCTACATAATGAACAGAAATGCAATCCTGATCATTAACAAAGTTCACCGATCACACATACCAGTCGTGTAAGCCGAGATATTTTTTTTTTTGGCTTTTGTAGCGATGTATTGCATATTGTTTGCCGCCATCTTGACATT
This sequence comes from Dendrobium catenatum, assembly GCF_001605985.2. Classification (NCBI taxonomy): domain Eukaryota; kingdom Viridiplantae; phylum Streptophyta; class Magnoliopsida; order Asparagales; family Orchidaceae; genus Dendrobium; species Dendrobium catenatum. The sequence goes on along the minus strand of NW_021319121.1, from coordinate 411,102 downwards.
CTCATGTTGCCACCCCATTCCCCTATACATCAGAGATTTACATCAAATTTAGAATAATGCTTAAATTATTCTTCTAAAATCCAAATTCCAAAAAAACACAAAGACCTACTTTTGAAGCTTTTCGTGAGTCAAGTATCGGCTTCATGCGCCACCGTCGAATTTATCTAGTGGACGACAAATTATTGGGTTCGGACACCGGACATGTTGGAGCTCAATGAACATGCGCCACATCACCTCTTACTTGGTATTGAACAGTACCGAGCTCAGTATTGCTCATTACTCAATACTTCATAGTACCGAGCTCAGTAATGCTCAGTACTGTGAATACCGAACGTAAGTTGTGTCCGGTGTCCGAACACAATAATCTCTCCTTGTTGACCGCCTCACTCATCTTTCCGCATGGAGTATGACCAGGATAATGAAAAGGCTAATAAACAATACTCCTCTAACTAATTTTTCATGGATTCTTTCATCATAATCAAGTTAAGTTAATTTTTAATATATAAACTAAATTTATTACACATTTATATTCTTCTCAATTAGGCTAATAAAGTAATTATGAGAGCATGAATTAAATTCAATACCAACTAATTTGATCTGCCTACAACTCAAAACTCACCATATTTGAAGTTATAAAGCCTCATGTAATCAATAATTGAATCTTGTCAAGCTAACTAAGCATCAACCTTGCTGAATCATCAGTACCAATATCAAAGTTTTGAAAATCAAATTGGTCATTGATTTTAAAAAAGAAAATGTTCTGAGTTAAAAAATTTAATAGGAGTTTTAACTGGTTGTTGAACAGAATAATGTAATAAAAAAATCATTTAGTTATTATATTTAATTTATATAATAATCAAGCAAATCTATGATAAAAATAAAAATAATTCTTTCGAGAAATATAGAAAATTCACAAGAAATATCTTATATAATCTTTCAATTCTAATATTATTTCAGTTTGTCCTATAGTTTTATCTGTGATTGAAGTCTAAAGGGGGAAAATTGGGATGCAATCAGAGGAAAAAATGAGAGAGCGAGGTTTCTTCCATTCTTTTAAGATTTAGCAATTTATTCACTTAAATTATTTAGTTCAGCATTAAATTTTAAGAGCTTGATACCGGTCATAAGTAGTGACAATTTGATCATGATAATAAAACCCTGCCAGCTTATCAATACATTTGTGACTAATTCGACCCCTAATACTACTTGATTCTAGCCATTTTTGTGGTAGAACTTTTTTCGTAGTGGACAAAAGCGGTCAAGGGATCGATTCACGATTGAGCCAACCGATTCAGCTTGATTTTTAAATTATTGCTACTTGATCTATGTTCTGTATACGATGAAAAAGATGAGTTTCCATTAAGTTTGAGGAAGAAGAAATAAGAATATAAGCTCTATTTTTAAGCGTTGCCACTCTGAAGTCTCTCTTGAAATGAGTTATATCTCAGCAATCTTTTAGAATTGCAAAGCATAGCATTTAAAATCTATAATCACTCTTTGAGGCAAAAGATGTATTGTATTTATATTAGGGATGCTAGTTAGAGATGGTGCTAAGGACGTTGACCTGTGGGACATACGTGACCATCCCTAGCAACAATAGAAGATCTGGTCAAGTGGCAAGCTAAGAAATGATAACACATTGACAGCAATTTGACGATTGGCCGGATGGTAGACTAAGGCTTCGTTTGAGATAGTTTTCGAACTACTTTTTAAAACAACTTTTTAGTATAAAATTTTCTAATTTAAGAAATTTTTTTACTAGAAAGTTGTTTTAAAAAGCAACAAAAAAGTTGTCCAAATAAAACATAATTCTTGAACCCTAAGAGTAGCATGGAGGGGTGACATGCACAATGAGAGCCTCTTATTTTGGTGAAGAGGCGGACATGGTAGTTGGTCATTGTTGGACAACAAAAAATGCCTAATAAGATGGTTCCCCCACACGAGAAGTAATAATATGGCTCCACTATCAAGTGAAATGAGTGAGAATTATTGTTGCCTTGTTGGTGTGTCAAGGCTAAAAAGCATTATCCATAGGAGTAGGGGTGTCAATTTCGGGTCACGGGTTGGGTTCAGATCGAATTCGGAGCTGAACTGGGTTCAATCGGGTCGACCATAACCCGACCCGGGTAGATAAATGGGTCGAAAACTTAGCCAAGGTGGGTATCCATGGGCGCGACTCGCGAACTACAGCTACGCGACGCGGGCAGCCTTGGCAGCCGCGTGGGTAGTCGGGGCAGGTGCGGGCAGCCTTGTGCAGTGCGAGCAGTCTTGGGCAGCGCTGGAAGCTCATTATAATTGTTTTTTTGGGTTGACCCGGCAACCCGTTGGGTCAACCCGAACCCGACCCGTTTTCCAAACGAGTTGGGTCACCCGAAATTTCGGGTCGGTTTCGAGTCGGATTTTCATGTTATGTCAAATATTGACACCCCTACGTAGTAGTTGGAGAGAAGTTTAATTGAGGTGGTGGAAAGGATTTCAGGTAGACTTGTTGGAGATGTTCTTTTAGCTCTTGTACATTTGGTGGGGTAGGGAAAGGTAAACTTGGGCTACGATGCTTAGGCTAGTGGCTTGCTCTTTACTAATCTAGTCAATTATGAAATCTTAAAATGATTGATATATTGTAAGGTTGAAAAGTCTTGGTATCAATTTCCACATAAACTTGGTTATGATATAACCAGTCAGTGCGGCCAAATGTTATTTATAATCTAAGAATTTAAGATACATTAGGCGTCCCTCCTGGCATTCTAGGGCTGCTTAGAGGCGTCCCCTCGACGGCCTTCGCTGCCTTCTCACTCAGGGGAGTTCTTCTTCTCCCTTATTCTAGCGGTTTTTTATCTTCTCGTGCTGGTTTGTGCTTTTTTTCTCGTTCGTTGGTTGTTGGTATGGCGTCTATACGCATGTTGGACCCCGTTTTTTGTTTGGTTCCAGTTTTTTGCATTCTTTTGCCGATGCTTTAGCTGGTTCCCCATCTATTGGGGTTTTCCCGGAGCTTAAACTGTCGTCTTTCCGTGGCCTATCATCCTTATGGATTTCCGAGGATGAAATTAGGGCACTTGCTACTCCTTTCTAGTTCTCGCTTGTTAGTTTTTTTCGATCCCGTGTCCGAATCTTGACTCAATTTGGAGATTTTTTGCCAATCTTAAACTAATAGCTGATTGCTCGATTATTGTGCTTGATTCTTTTCACATCCTAGTTAAGCTCTCGAATGATCTTGGTTATAGTCGGGTTTTCAGTCATCGTTCTTACATAGTCTATAATTGCTATATGAAATTAACGAAATGGACTCCTTCTTTGGATATTTCTGTTGAATGCCTGATTATTCCTATTTGGATCTCCTTCCCAGGTACTCGTCCTCATCTTTTTACCCCAAGGATTCTTCATGCCTTAGGATCGATTTTTGGTCACCCGTTGAAAGTTGATTCTACCACTTCGTTGGGTTATAGGTTGTCTATTGCGAGAGTGCTGGTGGAGATTGACATAATGAAAATCTATCCAGAAAAAGTTTGGATTAGCCCAGAGAAGTTTGGCTATATCCAAAAGGTCGAAATGGAGGTCTTTCCCCCTTTTTATGCTCTTTGTCAATCTATTGGCGATGTGAGGGGGGATTGTAAGTCTAAAAATGGTGTCCCTCTTACTGCTCCCTCTAAGCATTCTTCTGTTGTCTTGGTTTCAGATAAGGGGTTAGATGTTGTTGTGCCATAGCCTAGTGTTGTCTGTGAGGTTAATTCTCTTAATATTAATGTTTTGGTTGTTGATCCAGATGTGCATGTGTCTTCCCCTTAGCTCCCGCCTTCCTCACCTGCTGTTGATTGTGAATCTCATGGTAGGCCTTATTCTAATGTTATGCTGTTGGATACTGAGGTGGATGGGTCTATTCCGGCTTTCCATGGCCAGCGGGTGTGTATTTCTGAGCCTGGGGGTGTTAATTGTGACGTTACCCCGTAACCTATTGTGTCGTGTGCTACTTCTGTGCTTGTCTTGTGTGGCCTCGCTAAGACTGAGGTTCCTTGTGTGAGTGCAAAGAACTCTGTTTTCTCTGTTTCTCCTAATAATAGTATTTCGCCTCTTATCCCTGCAGGTGAGACTTCTACACGTTTGGTTGCCCCTACTGTCACTTTTTCTGTGACACCTACTGTTTTAGTTACTGGTTTTGTTGTTGATGTTCCTGTTAATTTAATTTCCCCTGAGGCGTTGTGTTATCATGTGAGTGACAACTCAGGGGTGGAGTTAGACATCAAATTGATTGGCTTCAAGGTTCTGGTTCGTCCTCGGAGTCTAGTGGGGATGAAGATCATGGAGGTGAGTTTGCTCTGTTGTAGGACAAACATGTTGTTTCTGCTGCTTCTCGTGGGAGGGGCAGACGTGGTAGGAAATAACTTTTGGATTTTTTGTGGTGGTTTTTGTATCACTTGTCGGTTTCCATTATGCTTGGCCCTTGCTTGGTGGTGTTGTTTGGCTAGTCTGGTTGGATGACTTACTGTCTCTTTTGGATGTGGTTGTGGGTTGCTTTGGTTAGTAGGCTTTGTGGATTATTATTTTCTTTCTCTGGTTATGGTTTGCTAGACCGTTGTTTCTTATTTCAGGTTGCAAGTTATGGTTTGTGAGCAATGATGTGGCTAGGGCTCACTTGTCTTAAGCTATGGCTCGTGGCAACCTTTGGTGTTACGTGCTCTTTTTGGTTGGCTACTCTCTTACTCTAAACTGGATGGCCCATACCTGGCTTGGGATTGGTTGGAAGCCTCTACCAATTACTGAGCCTGATAGTTCTCACCCCCCTCTATTTGTATCTTTGTAGCTTTTTCGTCTTGTTT
>NW_021319121.1:401902-406191 GCF_001605985.2 Dendrobium catenatum | reverse complement strand
TATTGCTTTTTAAAGCTTGTTGGTAACCCTCCCTTTTTAGGTAGGAACTACCAAATTTTCATTTATGCACCCCTAAAAAAAAAATTCAATTGTTCTTCGAGTCATATGGACGTTGATTTTCTAATTGCTTGGAAGTGTAATGCTATTAAATAAGAACTCTGGGTTGAATTAGAAGATTTCAAGGCCCAAGATTGAAAACAAGTGTTTAAGAAACTTCCTATACAAATTGTTATGAGCTAAGTGCATAAGTCAGGTGCCACTCTAGGCTCGTTTGTTAATTAAAATGCCTCCAACTGTCGCAAGGAAGACTTCAATTGCGTTTTGCTAGAAGCGATGGTGGTTTAAACGCCCTTGCGCCATCAATAATTTAAAATATGGTATATAATTAATTCATTATTTCCAATTTAACTTAAATGATTTTATAAACTTTAATTATATTGCAGAGATAAATAATAATGCTGATAATTCCTGTTTGAAAAATTCAGAATTTAACTTTTTAGAAATCTTATGAGGTTTAAGTTTTTAGAATTGTCATATATAACTATTATTCAATTTCTTACAATTTGTATATAAATATATTATATTTATATGTCATCCGGTACAACCAGTGAACCTATCATTCGTTCTGACTCCATACTCCAGTCCTCAATTTCACAACCTTGATTGAAATAGTTATTTCAATGTTGTTGTCCAACTGTAGACTTGCCACCTTACCATGAATACATCTAGCCATTAAAAAAATTGCCCTTCCAAACAACAAATATCATGACTATGAAAAGGATTCTTGAATGATTTTATCATAACCATAAATATCATTGATAATTGATAGTGCAAATCTTGCCTCAAACCTTTACGACTGCCACCCATTACTTCGTCCATGTTGATCTTGTTTATCAGCATATCAAGGTCTCAATTATCTCCTATATCTCCTATAACCTGTGTTTGAGATTTTCTCCAACCCACCCGGGTTCGAATCACCTGGTAGGTGCGGGAGCGGGCGCACACGGGGGCGGGACGGGCGGGTGCCTAAGAGCGGGCTAGCGGGCGCGGGAGAATGTGTTCCGGGCGGGCTGGCTGGTGGGAGCGGGAGAACAGGTTCCGGGTGGGCTAGCTGGCGGGCGCGGGGTGGCAGGAGCGGTTGCTCGGCGAAACAAGAATTTTTTTTTAATTTACCGGTGGTCTAATTCCGTCGAAAAGTCGCCAGAATTTTTTTCAACCGTAAAAAGCTGCCGGAATTTATTTTCCTATGTGGGTTTTACGAGCGTAAATTTTTCCGCCGGAAAACTACCAGTAAATTCGAAAACCGCTGAAAAATAATCAATTTCCACCGGAAAATTTCTCCGATAATAGATGATTTTCCTGTAGGATAATAACCCAAGGTATATCTCCAGCATTAGAAATTCAAATTATTTAGATACGCGGATGAACCTAAAAGGATGCTAGAAACAGGGTGTAAGACATGTCTCATTTACTACGAAGCTTTATTTATAGGATCTTAGGAATGAGATCGTGACACTGTTCCGAGTATAACTTAACTTTCTCCCTATGAGTGATTTTTCCGCTACATTGATTTAAAATTGATTTTGTGTGACTTTAGAAAGTTTAAGGTGGTGCTTCAAAAGAAGTGTAAGATGGAGGAGGGGAAAGAGACATCAATATTACATTTTTTTTTTTTCGCTCAAGGCCTAATTGTGAAAAATCTCTAAAGATAAGTACATCATAATTTCAACTTAAGAAGTTTAAAAATAAAAAAAATATTCTAAAAATTAAATTGAACAAATTTACATCAACATAATTTGTGAGAAAGAACAATAAGAAAAAGAATTTATACTGAAAAAAGGTTGAAAACAAATTGATAGGGTTAATAAAATGCGAGCTTTCAAGGGCACAATCTAAAGAAAATGTCCTATGAATTGCCAAAATAATTACCGATCTTCTTTACTTTCTTCTTACATACTTTTTAATTATATTGTATTACCATGTTCCCCATCTCAAAATAATGTATTTGAGATAACCATTCCTTTTTTCTAAGAAGCGTATATCAACAAAAACGTATAAATCCAAAAAAAATGTCTAAAGATTTGATGCAATCATCATCATCGCCGTCATCTTCATTATCACCATGGTTGGCATAATTATAAATGTGTTTCAATATTGATGTGATGGTGTCATGTAAGCAAAAATTCTTTTTTCAAAAGTCACTTTTAGGATGGTTCTCTTGAGAATGTCTCAAGATGTCTATGAGGAATTCTTGTAAAAAAAATCCTCTTAGTAGTCTCGACAACTCTCTTCCTTCACCAATTATATCTTTCAATCTCTAAATCTTCTCTAGTTGACATAAGTTCTAATAATACATGTTGCACTCAGAGCAAACACATTTAATGAAGTGCATCATCAACACTGTTTTTAAGGAACTTGTACATCATATTTATTGTCATCGTATAGTGCATATAGACCATCACTAGTTCGCTTATTGCTAAAAAAAGAACCAGGATATAAGAAACATTGTGTCCATTTATTATTTTTCTTCTCGACTTTTTTCTAGGACACCAATGCTATTAACCACATGTTACTCCATTATCTCATCACTTGTACAACTCCCATTGCTCATTTACTCCTACGTGATGGCATCCATCACATGCACCATTCTTAAATGGGGCCATATAATAGGACTACACCCTTATTTCCTTTATTTGAATAAGGATTACTTTAATGGTGAAATCTGGTTTACTTAAGATATTGATATGGGACACGTATATTATAAGGGTTGAAAAGGGAGAGAGAAGAAATAGAATATACTAAATTAAGGTTACTATACATGGAGGTTGAGAGATAAAATTACAAAAAATAAAAAAAGATAGAGCATTTTAATGGTTTGATTTAGAAAACTAAATGCAATGTAGAGCAAAAAAGAGAAAAATTCAACTATATCTATAAATAGATAATGAAAGGGTTCTTAATGGTTAGAGAGATTTTTAAGAGTGCCATGTAGAGATGAAAGGGATGTATCTTTAACTTCCTTTTCAAAGTGTTGGCTCCCGTCTCTCCGTCTGCTAGGGTTTCTCCCTTTTAGGGCTTCTGCCCTTGCGCCGCCATTCTTGCCGGCGGTAAGCTTTTAATGGCGAAAAAATTGCTTAATCCTGGTTTCCTTTCGGGTAAGCAACCTAAATCCTTTAAGGATGCTCTTTCTGGTTCCGTCGATTCGAATGTTTTTCCGGAATTTCGCATTTCTTCGAATCGGGGAATGCCGTCTCTGTGGTTTTCGGAAGAGGAATTTTTGCATCTAGCTAAGCCCTTTGAATTTGCGTTGGTTGGGAGATTTCCCCTTAAACGCCCTTCTTTAGATACAATCCGTAGGTTTTTCGTGATTTTAAAGTTATCTGGGGAATTTTCGGTGACTTTGTTGGATCAAGCTAATGTTTTAATCAAGCTTGCCAATGATATGGATTATGCTAGGGTTTTTGCTCACAGGCCTTACTTGGTTTATGGCTGTTTTATGAAAGTGATAAAGTGGTCTCCGGTTCTAGATTTGTCGGAAGAATCTCCGATTGTCCCTGTTTGGCTTTCTTTTCCGGGATTACGTCCCCATCTTTTCTCCTCCCGTATTCTTTTTGGGTTGGGTTCGGTCTTTGGAAGGCCGATTCATACTGATTCTGCTACGGGTACTGGTTCCCGTCCATCAGTTGCGCGTGTGCTTGTTGAAATAGATGTATCCAAATCCTTTTCTGATACTGTTTGGTTGGGTCCGGAGAAGTTTGGGTATGCCCAGAAAGTCATTTTTGAGGGCATGCCTAATTTTTGTTCTTTCTGCAAAGCTTTAGGTCATAAAAAATTAGAATGTCCAAAAATTTCGTCCAAAACTACCCCGGTTGGTTTCTCTGCCCCCGTGGATATTCCTCCAATCCCTGTTTCTAATGAAGACCCGATTACTGCTCCTGTTTTTGATAATTCTGCGAATTTATGTAATGTTGTAATCGAGCGAAATGCTTTAGAATGTGAAAATCTTGTTAATTGCCAGTCTGCTGATGTGGAGGGTGTGGTTTTGCCTGATGTTGATTGTCGGGTTGTTTCTCCTGATGCGGGTGTGCTGTCTGATTTGGTTGTGGGCGGTGTTTCTACTATTGCTGATGTTTCAAATTGTGCTGGTGTGGATCTTAATAATGCTAATGTTTTACACCCTTCTTCTGTCGATGCTGTGCGGGAAGGAGTTGTTTGTACTGCGAATGTTAGTGGTGTTGGTGAAAGGCTGGAGAAGGATTTTGGTATTAATTCTACCTTATCTCCTAATG